>NC_083598.1:16065218-16374998 GCF_020882245.1 Rhopalosiphum padi | reverse complement strand
AAAAAGAAAAATTAATCTAGTTGGTATTTGGAGGGGGGGGGTAAAAAAAATGTCCAGTAGTTTTCAAAAGCGCCAGGCTAAACCTTAAACCTTAAAAAAGTAACAAAAAAACGGGAATTTTTACGCATAATCAGTTTTCGACAAAATCGATTTTTTTAATTCGGTGTAACTCAAAAATGAATCATTGTAAATACTTGAAATTTTACAAAATGTTTAAATTAGCGTTATATATTTACGGTTAAATTTTCAAAATATTTTGACTTTTAAAGCTTTTTTGCAGATAATTGAAATTTTTGATTTTTCTACATTTTTTTTTTTTGAAATGCGAATAAAAAAATTTAGCTTTCCAAAAAATCTTTAAAATTTAATACAAGGTTTATTATAAGTTGTATTTATCGTAGTAAAAAAAAAAAAATCAAAAATCGTTTATCACAATTTTTGTTTATAAGCATTTTAAAGTTCAAATGTTTACGAAATATGACAAAATCGCGAAAATTAGCGAGGAATTTTGAAGTTGAAAATTCATATTTTTTTTGTGATTTATACCTAAGGTTAAAAAATCCAATACAAGATTTTCCATAAGTTTCCCTTCAAATAACTGTAAAAAAAAACTCCAGCTTCAATACAGAAAACATTTTGTGAGCGTATGAAATTTAATTTTTTACGAAATCACGTAAAATAACAATATATTACAATTTAAATATAGGTAATAATATAATATATCCTACTAATTATCCTAGACTGACAAATCATCTCAGAATCGTTTTTCGTATATTATAATGATACCTGTCATTGCATTCAAATAGTGACCAACTCCCCGTTTCTACTATACACTTTACAGCAGACTCAGCAGAGCAATACCCACTTGTGCCCACACTTTTTTATAATATAAATTGCCGTACCTTGCCATTCTATAGTTACGCTATTGGTTTATACCATATTTTCAGGAAAGTATATTGCTAAAAATGTTTTGGGTATAATATTATGATTGCAATGTTATGTATCAAAATAGTAGGATACATTAGTACATTACATGCAAATCTATTGTTACTAAAATTCTTGGATAACGATGAAAATGAAATAACCATTTATTTTAAAAATCACCCACCTTAACACAAAACTAAATTTATTATAATTAGAATTTCTCCAAAGTCGTGTTTCCGTCCTAAGGTACTCACTTACAACGAGTTTCATGGGCTGTAAGTAATTTATAAATTTGTAGGCACTTAAACTATTCGTAGGTAAAACTGTAAAAGTTAATATATAAATACAACTTATGGGGAGCAGTGGCGTAGCCAGAATTTTTTTAGGGGGGGGGGGTTGTAATAAAATAAAATAAATCTACAACCGTTGAACCGTGGTAAAAAAATAAAATAATTGAATGATATAATGATTATTACTATCACCAATGCAGTCGATAACTTGAATACGGAATAACAGAATACATTTAACCACGAACAAATGATTGTATTCCTATATTATAAACATTATATTTTTGATAAAAATATGGCTAAGGGGGGGGGTCCAACACCCCACCCCCTGGCTACGCCACTGGTATGTGTGCTGTACTGCTGTGTTTCTACGAAATACTAATAAATAAGAGTCTTATTGGGACTTGAATATATCTATTAAATTTTAAATTAAATATTCCGCATTAAAATAAATAATTTGTTAATAGTTTTCAGAAATCAGACATAATAGTATATTTTCAGTTTTTTTTTTTAAATAATAACAGATTGGTTACCACCAGTGGTGTCATTTGGACCGCGCAGAGTATACATCTAGGAGCGTACCTATTAAAAATCAAATATTGTAGTAATTTGGCCCACTTTATAAATTGATTGGCCTGAATAATTGATAGTGGCCTGAATAATTGATAGTGGCCTGCTCTATACGCCAAGCGTATTTAAAAAAAAATTAAAATGACGCCACTGGTTACCACCTAATAATAATTTGAAATTTGATTAATAAAAATTAATTATTACTAAAAACAAAAATGGTGACATATTGTACTAAAAACTATAATCATATAGAAGTTTGTGTATAAGGGGGCGTGGGAGGCTTTATCGCCACGGCTCTGTATTTTTTAAATGTACATTATACAATTAGTAGTACGAATTTTGATGAAAAATAGAACCTGGGTTGAGAGTTCATCTGTCTGATAAGTGATATTATATTGCCGAAGGAGAAGCTTATTTTGACTTATATGTATTGGGTAACACGTAATATTAATACACGAAATTTAAAAATATTAAAAATAAATCACTTATAGTTACGCTGCTGTTATTTGGTAAAATCATTCATTAATCTTGATCTCTAAATTGCAATGAAATCTAGTTTCAAAAATTAGAAATTACCAAATTGATTAAAAAAATATCCCATTTGAAATAATGAATCATACAGGGATATTTTATATAAGTGTATTTACGAAACATAACCTGTATTATACTTATAGATTAAATTGTATATCGTCATAAAAATCAAAAATTAATTTTCTATAGTAATTTATTTATTTATCCTTTTAGTATAGTTTACGCTTATAGAATTACTAGGTTAGGGAACTTTAATATTCATAATGATTTATATTGATCCATTTAATGTATGACACTCATTATTTTCGAAAAACTAATGTTTTTGGAAAAACAAATATTGAAAATAATTTAATTTAATTATTTTAATTCAATATTATATACCTAATAGTTACAACATAGGTAATTTTATTATTATATAAATAAATCTAATAATACGTTAAATGACGAGTTTATAGGTTATTTACATATTTTAATTATAGTTTAATATGCTAAAATGAGCAATAATACTAAAAGTGTATAAACTATAAAGTATAATGATCATAATATATATAGCAGACTAACCGAGGATTTGCTTTATAATAAAAAGAAAGACAATTATTTGATTTTTTTTTAAAATTTATGTTTTGGTTTTCGATACAGTTTCTTGGCTTATTTACAGCTTCTTTTTTTTCTTATGCCAATAACGGTAAAATATTTATTTAGTCATGGTGTTTTTCAAGTTTTCAATTGACTTTTTCGGATTAAATCATTTTATTTGTATTGCTTATTTTTCTTCTATCATAGTCTATAGATATATAAGAAAATTATCTACTTTCACTATTTTAATAGATAGACGTAGACCGTTGATAGGGCATATAATATTCTGCTTTCTGCAATATGATTTTGTATTCCAATTATACTTTTAGCGCCTAGGATATTACAGGTACTTTACACGATATTGTAGTTCATAGTACTATAATAGGGTTTAGTAGGCATACCTTATACTTTACCCTGCTGAAGTGCTGACAAGCTTAACATAAAAAGTACATCAATAACGTACAAACAAATTTTCGAAAGGAAAGAGGAAGGTAAAGTATTTTAATTCAAAGCATACTTGATACTACTACCCATGACAAATTAGATATAATTTGTCATGCTACTACCTACAGCGGTCATTATTTTAATGATAATATTACAAATATATATTAATTTAAACTTTGTCTATAACTGTTGTTTTCGGATTACGAACATGGCAAACGATCTGCGGTTAACGGTGGGTGCGAGAGATGCTTTGAAGCGCCGACGTACATACCGTGGCGAAAAGCGCGTGGACACTGAGCGGCGAGCGCCGGCAAGCTGTCAGCAGCTGATGAGTGCGGTGACACGAGCTAAGTGTTCAGGCAGAGAGACGTACCGGTACTGGTGTATACCGGAGGGCCGACCGTTTACCGCCAACAAGCCATGACGACGCGGACGCTTGACGTGCTACGGGCAGCGCCCGCCAATTTCATTGCTCGTCAAGCCGACGGCGGTGGTGGACCGCTCGCGCGTCATATGACGGTCGTCACTCTATAGTCGGTCGGTGTTTGTTGGTGGTCGGGGGGGGGGGGGGACTAGGACGTCGACGCGAAGCGCGCGCGCGCACTCAGTACTCACACGAGTCGCGCACACACGCGCTCGTCCGATCAGATCAATATTTTCTGCAAACATCCCAGCTGTGGTCCTGCTGGCGGCGCGCCGTGTGTTGCTGCTGTTGGCTGGTCGTCGTCGTCTTCGTCGCCGCGTCGCGGTCGTCATCGTCGTCGTCGCGTCGTTCTGGGGACGAAAATCGAAAACGACGGGGAAGAGACGCACGAGAGTAAAAACTGATATTCCTTCCCTACCTACCCTACCGCCATACAGACGGGACTGTACAAAAATAAATACAAATAAACAAAAAAAAAATACGCTACGATAAAATTTCCAAATATAACGTCATTCTGCCGTGGTCGGCGGTTTTTTCTCGCGGACCGACCGGAGAAAATTCGAGCGATATTTTCTTTATATCGCCGTAGGTAGCGGAAGAAAGTCGAGAGAATTATATTACCGAAACCGACCCTCTTGTTGTTGCCACCTCCTATACTCGACGACCACCTCCACCTATTCGTTCACATCGCCACAATCGCCGGGAAAAATTATAACAATACGAATAGAGACGAGGTACCTACGCGACCTCTCCCGTCCGCGCATCACCGTCGTATCATCATCGCACGCACCCCAACCCCCCCAGCCACAAGCATCACGTATTTGTATCACCCTCCGAGTGTGCGTGTGCGTGTGTCTGTCACATCGCGCGCGCAGAAACTAGAAAGACTCCGCCGCCGCAGGTACATAATGTGATATACATGTAACGCGCCGTAATTTACACAATAGTGGAGACAAGTGGTGTGTGTGCGCCGCCGCCGTTGCCGCCGTCGTTGTCGCCACAGCCGCCGTCGCGTTTTGTCGTTTTATAATAATTTTTCTCTTCTCTCGCGCTATCCGCCTCTGTTAAAATCGTAATCATTATTGTTGTTACAATATCGCCACCACCGTTATTATAATATATTACTACTATTATTATTATTATTATTATTACATTGTTAATTTTTTTTACTATTACTGCTATAATTACTGTTTGTACCTATTATTTTTATTATTACTATTATTATTATTTAAAATTCTCATTTTTACACATCGTAAACCATGATCTCCGTATTATTATTAACGCCCTGTGTTCGCATCGTCCTCACCGTTTTAGCAGTATGTATAAGTATCGCGGTTCAACTGCCACTGTCCTTAGGTCAGACGCCTTCGGTTTCGTATCACCACGATTCTGGTAAGTCTTCTCCAAGGTTTATAGATTAATCTATAAACCTTGAGTCTTCTCTTCTGCTACTTTTCACCTATCTGACAACATATACCTAGGTTTTATACCTAGTGCATAAATTTCCTTACTAACTACCTGCTTATTAAAAAAAACAGCACAAGAACCCACTTGGAAATGTTGTGTTTGCAACTGTTGACCGTTCTAATTTCAATGTTTACCTATTCAGAACATAGAATTTTATTTAATTTCCCATTTTGGCTTATTGATCATTTGTTTGACATTTCACTCTTTGACCTAATAGTCAGTCAGTCAATAGTGTTGATAGGCGACATTTCAATTCCGTTATCATAATTCAATTTTTCTTTAATAAATAAATAAATTTGATTACCTGTATACAAAAAGTTTTAACTTATTCCTACAATAAAGCAGATTTTATAAAATAGAAAATCTATTCTAAAATATCTTGTATTGTTTATGAAATATAAATTGAAAATGACAACACAATTTTAACTCATACAATTTCTTTAAATTGATTAGGTAATCTACAATGTAAAAATCAAAATTAAGTTTTAAATCTTACATCTGTAAAAAATGTAGACTTAATATTTACTTAATTTTAATTTATTATAGTTTATATCCAACCTCAAAATGCTCCATATGGATCTTATGTTGTTGAAGACCTTTCTCAGCATTCAAATAAAGTAAGTCTATTTTGTAATTAATTTAAAATTAGAATATTTATTAAAATATTTATTAAAATCTTTTTAGGAACAAGTATCCCATGATCGATCAAATCCTCCTCAGTAAGTAAATAAATATTTAAGAAGTTTCTTATTCTTCATAAAAATTGTTATGTTTGTTTAGAAAAAAATAATAGATACATATTTGTGTAATGAATTGACAATGAGAAAAATATTTTTAAATTTTTTATTCCGCTATTAGGTTGACCTATATTTTTGGGAAATTTACATAATGTTTGGAGGTTTGAAACCATTTTATTAAATGTGATTCAATCAAGAGAGTATAAATGTTTGTTTTGCATAGTAATGTGTATCAATCTATAAATATATAATTTAAAAATCAAAATAATTAAATTATACCTTTATTTTTTACTTGTTTTCAATAACTGAATTATGGAAATTGATTATTTAGTTAAAATATGTATGTACATAGATTATATCAATCAATTTCTAGTTATGCAATTATAATTATATTTTAACTATAAGTTTAACTAAAATTTAAGGTAGCATTGGAAAAGAGGTTTATTTTGATTATTATGGAATTATTTCAACAAATATAGGTTTTTTAATTTCCTATAAAAGTAAAAAAATAATATTTTTTATATTAATTAATAAATTATAAAAATTATTTTCTCGAGTATATTATTGTTTAACTGAATTTATAATTAGAATGTATTTTTTTTTAGTGTAGTAATATACCTTAATATTTACTAAAAATTATTTTATTATTTTTAGAAATTCAGCTAAAGATCCTGATATGATACTCATAAACATCAATACAGGTCCTCATCCACCTGGAATTGATGAACTTCAACCTGATACAGCTATTGGGTAAGTTATTATTTACTAAAATTATAGATAAATATTATTTTATTACATACAACTAAATCAAGTAGAACTGTAGATTTAATTAATAGTGTTAATTAACCCATTGGCTAATGCTGGGTTGTACGAAAAATTGATCTTAATGGTTTAATAAAATGTAATGGACCAATTATAAACCACTTAATTATGTTTAAGGAACGATAAGCTCACGATTGATTCATTAAATGCTTAGTGATTGTTCATGCAACCCAGAATACGTATTTTCAACTTTGTTATTGATGTCTGTTGATTATTCTTACTGATTAAATTTTTTAAATATTTATTGTTCAAAATCAATTATTTAATTCCAAAAAACTAATTTAATGTAATTTAAAATCATAAATCAAAATTAATTTTAAAATAATAATTAAAGAAAATATTAGTTATTTGCTTCTTGTATATTTAGTTGAAAATGGTTTGATTTGATTTTGTTATAGCCCAGATGAAATGTATTACTTTGCTCCTAAAAATCCACAGAATAATAAAAGTTCAATTGTGGGTCAGCGTTTAGATGTAACAATTTTTGAGGATTTCCTTAACACTGCACCGGTAAAAAATTTTAATCTATAGAGTTGTTTTTAGCGTATAATTCTTACCTAATTTGCTTACTAACTAAATTATTTAATATTTTTAGGAAAAACATAGAAATCGTTTAGACTTTTACAAAGTTCCTTATTTAAATAATCTCGTATTACCTCTGAGAGCAACATTTTCAGCAGCGATCTCAATATTTAATCCATACTCGGAAATTTTACAAGTTTGTCTAACATCTAACATCAAAAAAATCAAATTTAATTGCTTTTCAGTATTTATAGAAATTATAATTTTAGGTTGTAAAAGTATTCGGTGGTGGACCCGGGTTTCATTTAAGTCTACCATCTGGCCAAATGGAAGATCAAAGAAATGTTTGGGATATTATGCCATACCAAACAAAACCTTTAATTAGATTTACATTTGCAGAACGGTCTAAGAAAAATCACTCCACAAAAATTGGGTTTGTACAAATATTGTTTTAATTGTTAAAAATAAATTTATTTATATAAAGGTTGTTTTTTTTTTTTTTATTGCAAACAGGTTGTTTTTGAGTAATCATGAATACATAAATGTACCTATAAATATTGTGATGGTATCGAAACCAGGTCTTTATAGTTCAGAACATATTATCGATTTCGGAGTTGCCAGTAGAAATGGTTTAGTTACATCAAAAGCACTAAACTTGTGTAATTCAGCAAAGTCTAGTATTATTGTTCAGGTATGTTATAGAGAATAAAAAATTATTTTTTTAAGATGTTTATCATTCATTATATCTAAAAAAATATTTCTTTAAAGAATGTTACATCTGATTCTCACTTTGTGACTGTGGATTTTCCTCATGAAGTAGAAGTACCTCCACAGTCATGTACAGCAGGCCAAGTTGCTCATATTAGTTATCACTGTAAGGGCTGTGAATTATTTTTGACACCTTGATTGACTATCCTCTTCATAATCCACTGATGTATTAAATTTATAATTTTTTAGGGGATTATGTTGGTTATTCATATGGCGAAACACATTATGGACAGTTAACAGTAAAGAGTAACAAAGGCAACGAGTTGAATATACCGTATCATGGAAGAACATTGGAAGGTGATTTGGTGTATGAAGAACAATCATTGCATTTTGTGATGTCGAAAGCAATTCGTTCAACAAGTATCATCAAAACTTTTTCATTGCTGAATAATTTTTCATCCACCCCGGTTGCTATTTCTCAAATAGGAATACCAAAAAATGCCACACAGTATTTTAAGGTAAATATTCTTATAATTTTTATTTTTATATTAATTTCTATTAATTTATTAATTATTTTTCTAATATTTATATAATATATACAATTATTCGTATAATTGTAATTAAATATTATTGGCCACTTATATCTTTTATGGCTTTTGTTTCATTTTTTAGATAAGAGATTTTAACCCTGTAGTTTTAAAACCTGGCCAGAATAAAACATTATTTCGCGTTGGATATGTAAACCCAAACAATTCTAAAATGGATATTATATCATACTTGGAATTTAAAACCAATGCTTCAGATTTTACAATTCCATTAATGGTGTATGACGGACAACTCTCACAGGTATATACCTTATGTTCAAAGTAATAATATGATGTTACTTATTAAATGTGTTTATGCAATTAAAAATATTATTACTTTATAAATTAGGTTTTACCAGCTACTAACATCATCACATTACCACCAATAAGAATTAGTTCACCTCGTCATACTTATATTGTGGTTGCTAATGAAAATCCAGTTGCCATAATGGTTAAAGATTGGGGTACAACTTACACTCCACATGTATCATTAAATTTGGTTGAAATAGGAAAATTTAACTCTTCAATGCGTCGTAATAGTGCAGACAGTTGGTCTCGACCAATGATACGTGATGATCAAATACCAGCTGTAAGTGTTTCTTTGTTAATTTAAATTATATTTTTATTTGCTTTGATAATGTTTTATTAAACAAAGATTAAAAATTCAAAGTATTAATATGTTAAAATATGTATTTTTGTAGCCTGTGGCTTTACCAGTTAAACATTATGCTATATTTCAATTGTTGGTATCTACACCAAATCCTGATCAAAATTTAACCGTTAAAATATGGATTCAAACTCAACATCAGCATTATAGTATACCATTGAAAGTATCTGTGTTTGATAAGAATTTACAAGTAATAGCTGAACCTTTAGCATTTGAAAACTGTCATCCAGTAAGTGTGAAGTTATTAAATTATACATATAATAAATATTACTTAGGTAATATAATATTTATACATTTAAGGGTGCTGTATGTACTGCTGAAGTAAATGTTATGTCTTGGCTGGACAGAACATTAGCACTAACCTCAGTGACAAGTGAATTTGTTAGTGAAAATGTTCGATTTGTTCCCACAAGACCATCTCTTATTCAACCTCAAATGGTATCTTTAGTTGGACATATAGAATGGATTCCTGCCCACCATAAAAATTCTTCGGGTTGGATAGGTTTATTCAGTAAAGCGGGTATGTGATATATTTTAATATAAAATAAAAATGTTTAATTCAATAAAATTTATATATCTATATTTACACATGTAGAAAGAGCAATGTGGTTGTCAAGCTTTCATTTAACAAATTCTTCGGAAACAAGTTATATGGATTTTTCATGGTTTTATCGCCGAATGGGAAAATATTATGCTGAAGAAGACAATCGCACTCTAAGGCATCAGTTTACTTTAGAGACTGGTTTGTATTTTAAAGATAAATTATTATTTTTTAAATTAAGATGATTGAAGAAAGCTATTGGTTTATTTTCTTTCTGGGGTATTCAAATACTCCTAAATTTATATTATCCTTTTTGTTTTGGTTTTAAAAATATCTTAATTTTATATTTTTAAATTGTCTTATAATTAAATAAACTATGATAAATTCGTTCAGGTGGTGCTGAAACTTGTCAGTTTAGTGTGCATCTTCATTTAAAATGGCCAAAGTTCATACAAGAACCTGGTGAAAATCGACAGCAAACTACATTCGAATTGCCCACCATGGAGGTGAAAGGAAAACCGTACTATCAAAAAATTTTGGTGAAAAATACATTTCATACACAAAATATAACATTGCATTTGGCTATGTATCCCCATCCATACTGGTGTAATATCACAGAATTCATAGATTTATTTGAACACGAGTATGAACATACACCAAAATAACCATCAACAATTAAATAATATTTCTGTGTTGTATTTAGGGTTAATTCTTTGTTAATATCAAGAGATGATTGGGAATTAGTGTTGAATAATTCTAGTCCTTATCGAAGGAAAGTGTTAAATGTCAAGAACTCTGTTTATGTTCCACATAAGAAAACTATGATATTCGTTCTGCCGCCACAAAAGGAACTTGAAGTGTTAGTAAGGTTTCAGCCAAAAAAACCTGGTGTCAGTACATCTATACTCTTCATCAGGTAAGATTATAACATACATCAGAATTAATATTTTTTATTTCAAATAATTTATAAGTATTATTTTGAATTTTGAATATTTTGTTTTTCAGAAACGATGTATCTATTCTAGAAAGTATATTACTAAAAGGAATGGGAGCCTATCCTGTATTATCATTTGGTTCTAAGAGAAAACTACCTCCATTAATTTTTGATTTGGAATCTAGTCCTATGATTGATCTCATGTGTAGTAAAAGTGAGTGATTCAAAACTTTTAATTTGTCTCCTCAAAAGTAAGTATTAAAATATAAAATATTTTTGTTTTAGATAAAACTTTATTGCCATCAGAGACCAGAATATTTTTAATAAAGAATCCTGGCAAACATACAGTTAGGATTACATCTATGACTATAAACAGTGTACTTTGCAGTGGCTATGGCTTTAGAATTTTAGACTGTAGAAAATTTTCTCTTTTACCTAATCAATCCAGAGAAGTATGTTTGCTTGCATTTTAATGTTTTTCAAAAGTAATAGAACAATTTGTTTTAGGTTTCTGTAGAATTCACTGCTGATTTCACTCTAAGATCGGTTATTCGCCAGTTGGAAATAAATACTGAAGAAACAATTGGATCAGAAACTACTAATCGTATTTTCATCTACCAGTTGTGGGGTATTGTACCTCCAGAGTGGGAATTATGCCAAGAAAAATATACGTGGCAAGAGTTCCGTCGAGGTGATAGCTGGATTCGACCAGAATGGGAATCCTCAATAGGTCAAATTATGCTCCTGGCTGCTGGAATTCTCATGGTAGTTGCTTGGATTGTATCAATTGCTGCTGTACATACCATTGATAAGGATTTTTTATCAAAAAACCTTGGTCCTCCATGTGTTGGAGCTCATGGAAAACGATCGTTTCAGTCTGTTCTAGCACAATCAGGAAATGCTAAAAAAAGTGAATTCAAGTATGTGATACGCAAACACCTCATTAGTACTACAGGTGGTGTGACTAGTGATAATATTTCATTAAAAAATCAACAGGAATTCCAAGCACAAAGAAGGCAATGATGAAAAACGTAATGAGGTAATACCTGATCCTACATCTTTGGGTATATCACAAAGTGAGAACAGTTATGTCAAGCCTTCAGACTCTACACCCATTTGGAGTTTTATGTTGCGAAATACAGAACCAGAACCAGAACAAGTAAATTGTTTTTTTCCTTTTTATTTTGACTTTAATGATGATAAACTAAACTTTTTAGAAATTAGAAAAAGATCGAAGTAGATCTCATTTACTTGATAATCACCCTAAAGAAAAAACAAAGAGACGTTATTTAAGTCAAACAGTGATACCAGAAACTGATTCTAGTCAAAAGTACAATGTGTCTTCATGGCAAATCGCAAGAAATAGGTATGGTTTGATATAATTTATTTTTGTGTTTTCTAAAACAATAATTCATATTTTTTTTCTGATCTATGAATTAATTATTTACATTTTATTAACTTATACATTACATTGAAAATAATTAACTCAAAATATTATTTACAACTATCTTTATAAAACTAGATATTTAATGGGAAAAAATATATTCCTTTAAACTTTTAGAGATTGACATAAAAAATTTAACTAATATAATAAACAGTTATAATACCATGATATAATTATATAATTTGTATAGTTTTATTTATAATATTTTTGTAGATATTAGAAAACCATAAAAAATTAAACTAACTTATTAGTGATAAACTAATTAAAATCATTACTTAACGCTAACTTTTTGTTATTTTTGTTATAGATCTCCTGGGCTTGTAATAGATTCTCAATTGAACAAAAATTCTAAATCCGAAGAGGGAAAGTTTGAAATGGAAAACCGTAGACGTGCTGAAAAATTATTAAAAAAACAGTATGGTTTAAAACCAGTTGACAGTTGGAGAAAGCACAAGAAAGCACTTAATGCAGCCAAGTATTATGAAGAACTTCCAGTGACAGAGAAAATTAGTCCAAGTCCTGAACCAAAAGTCCTAGTAGAACCCAAACCAGATCCTAAAATCATAAAAACTGTGAAAAGCAATAAAAAAGTTTCTACTATCAGTCTTCCAGTAATAAAGCCGATTAATAGCCTGGAATCTCCAATAACAGTGTTGAATTCTCCATCACTCGAAGTGGTTAAGAAGCCTATTGCTTCTGTTGCACCATACCAAATTGTTCTTCCAAAACAGCCAATCGTTACAATCGTACAGCCTGAACGTGTAATCGAAAAGTGTAATGTTTCTAAATCAAAACCAATACAAGCTATACAAAATAAAATTGAAAAAGAACCAGCAACAATACGGTCAGCAATATCAAAGAAATCAATTATTGACGATGATGGGCTATTGGCAGAATATAAGTGTATGAAGAAGAAAAATAAGACCGAGAGAAAAGCTTCGTTACCTCATTCTACACCACCAGTAGCATCTCCAGTTTCACCATCTATAGCACCACCTATAGTTGTAAAACCAAAGGTTCAAAATGCTGAAAAATTAAATATGTCAGATATGGTAAAACCAAAAGTTCAAACGGTTGAAAGATTTATTTCATCTGAAGTTACAAAATCAAAAGTTCAAACTATAGAAAGATTCAATGGGTCAGAAGTAGTAAAATCAAATGTTCAAAATATGGAAAGATTTAATTTGCCAGAAGTAATAAAACCAAAGGTACAATCTTCAGAAAAGTTAAGTTCACCAGAAGTAACAAAACCAAAAGTTAAAACTGTAGAAACTTGCAATTCATCAGAAGTAATAAAATCAAAGGGTCAAATTGTTGAACATTCTAATTCATCTGAAGTGATAAAACCAAAAGTTCAATCTGTAGAGAGGTGCATTTCACCAGAAGCGACAAAGATAAAGGTACAAACTGTGGAAAGGTTCAATTCTCCAGAAGCAATAAAACCAAAAGTGCAAACCGTGGAAAAATTCACCTCTCCAGAATTAATCAAATCAAAAATTCAAACAGCGGAAAGATGTAACTCTCCAGATGTGTTGAAACATAATGCCAACGAAATTGTTATCCCAGCTATCGCAGAAAAAGAAAATAAAGAATTTGTATCACTTTATAAGCCCCAGACAGATCAACAGTTAGACATCAAGAAGAAAATTACTGTATTAAAAAGAGGCTCTGATGAAAAACGTGTTGATCTTTCACCAACGATAACTAATAAACATGGTAATATTTTATTTAATAGTTTTATACAGTAGAACCTTGATTATCCGGTGTAATGGAGGGGAGGAAGTCACACGGATAAATGAAAACCACGGTTAATTGAGACTTTTTATAATAAAGAAATTTTGAAAATTTTTATTTAATTATAATTAAAAATATATACAATAATGTTATACATCCATAATATTGTATGTATTCAACAAGTTATCAGGGCTTAAAATATGATGTGCATTATGTAGTATAAAATGTTCGATTATAACTACATTTATATGTACAGTCCATAATTATTTTTAAATTTTCGGAAGAGTACGGATAATCGAGGTTCTACTGTATTTTAGTTAAGGGCTTAATACAGTTATTAAATTGCTTTCGGTGTCAATATGTGTTAATTTTTTTTTTTTTATGAAATTAATTTCTTTTGTATTATTAGTTTGTATTTTAGGACCCGTGGGTTCAGGAAGAGATCGCAAAAATGATGAAAAAGTAACTAAGCCTGATTCTGATTTAGTTTTACTTGAAACTCTAAAAAAAGAGTCAGGTTTGTTTAAAAGCATCAATTTCAATGATATATGTTAGAATATGTTTATTTTTTTTAGAATCAAATCTTTCAATAATTGATACTATGGCAGCTACAAGTACATCAAGCTATGACAGTTCTACTGAAATAATACCATTTTCAAGCAATGACCCTGGATACAATTTATGGACATCATACATTTGGGGGCCAGTCTATGGGCAATCTACAAATAATTCTAGTCTACAGAAATAAACTCGTGAGTATTAAATAATATGATCATTGTGACAATGATATATTATAAGTAAAATATTGTCTAGTTTATACTTATTTTTGTTTTAGATACGTATACTAAAGGCCACTGCCGTGTAGTTATGCAAGTCCTTTTTGAAGCCCTTAAAATGTAGACTTTCTTTTGGACAATTGTAAGTTTCTTTTGTTTATAGGCAATAATGGACTTGTTTTTGATAGACATATGTTTTTGTGGACATTTTTGATCTTTCGAATCTAACTAATGAGCACGATTTTTTAGATTTCTCGATGTTTTGTTTCTACTTTGTTGTTGATTTTCTCCCTTCTTTTAATATCTGTCTTAATTCAGTAAAATAAAGACACAAGACATTTTGAAAATATAAAATAATAGTTTATTCTTTTTTATCCATTATTTAATGTACAGAAAACCGTATAAATTTTTATGCAGTAAAAAAAATAAAATTATAATCAACAATAAATATTAAATATAGATGAGTCAATATAATACTCACTTTTATTAATATAAAAGTAAGTGAAAATAAAATAAGCTTAACTTTTTATTAAGTCAATATTAATTTGACACATTATTTTCTGACAAACTAAAAAAATCTTAACAGTCTTTAAAATGTAAAAAAATAAAATATGGATCAAGTGTAGTTACCATACCGTTTCTTTTGGTTTTGAATTTATGTAATTCAAATTAAAAATTATGGCTCAATCAGAATTTCTTTTAAGGACTGAGAATTCATAGTTAGTTGCCAAATTTAATCATAGTGATCTTGTCTGTAAACAGACTGATAATATAAATTATGTTATTATTTAGTAACTCCTTAACATTGTTGGTACAAGCTTGAAGTCCGTTAGATAATCCACATAACTTAATCAAAGAGTAACTGTAAATATAATTGAGCAATATTGTGGTACATCATAAACATGAGTATTTGGTTAAATTATATTCTATTCGCTAAAGAACCTAGGTGCCAACTTCTTTTAGTTAAGCAGCAGTTAGACAATACTCATCTGTCCCTCACTAAATCAATCATCTGTACAACTATTGTAACCTTCCAAACATGAATAGAGTAATAAATCAAAAATTTTAAATATTTATAGTTAATAAATTATATTTAAGTTCTTTTTGATAATTAATTCTAATTGTTACAAGATTAAACAAATCTATCATTTTTATTAAAACTCATTGATCTGTCTTATTAAACAAACTTTTTTTAGAATCCGCTTTTAATTCTAGTGTATTTCTCTTTCATATCCCTTTTTGGCCCGTAAATTATTTGTAGAACAATCATATTTTACGAATAATGAGAATAGCAAAAGAGGACCCATCGCTTTCTATTGAGGGACTAAACTAGTCTATTTTTGAAATGATAATCAATATATTAATGTTTTTAATAATTTATGCTGCTATGTTCATTGTTCTTTAACTTATGATAAGTATCTAAATTTGTATTGGGCCCATACTATTTTATAATAAAAATAAATAAAACTTAGGTAATAATAATAATTGAAACCCCTTGGTGAATGGTAAACTACACTTCTGATAAAATAATTAGTACAATTTATATAAATATAGTTTTAAAATTAATCTTTTTCCACATATTCTTCTTTCATGTCTCTTCCTTTAGTTTCTATTGGTAATAATAAACTCGCTAAAGCGGCCAGTAAAGCTGCTGTAATGTAAATGATTATGGAAATATTAAATGATGATTTGAGCAATACCTAAAATATTAATAAAAAAATTAATAATTATATTATATTCAATGACATACTTGAACATCTAGGTAAATATATTATATTCTGGTTGTCAGACATACCTGAGCAACGTATGGTGTAACCATAGCACCTAGACGGGCCATAGCACTACAAGTTCCAACCCCTATGGATCTTAATGGCGTTGGATAAACCTATAACAAAAATTATGTAAAAATAAATAATTAAAAACTAAATAACTTAAAAATATTATCATATAGTAATTGCTGAAAATCACCTCTGGAGTATATACATAAATGGCCTGGAACACTCCTGCAATTATACCTCTTGCCAAAAACAATGTGAATGTCAACAATACACGACTAAAAAAAAAGTGAATTGAAGTAAAACAAATAATTATTTTATGTTAAAAGTTTTTAATTAAGTTATTACTTTTTTGCATATTGAAATAATAAAAATAAAGTAATAGCAAATAATGTAAATTGAAAAACCAATGTAATCTTTCGACCAAATCTATCAATCACATAAATGGTGGCGAATATTCCTGTAACAATGTGTATTTTTTTCTTATGTTAAATGAAAGTTAATATGTGAACTAGACTACTGTTATTACCAGGAAATTCTGCAAGTGTTGTCCACAGGAGATCTATGTAGTCTCGAGTTGTCAAATAATGAGATTCAGCAGTACAAGATTGCACAGTCTTAAAAATTCCACTATCTACATTTGATGAACATGTCCTATTATTATTACTGCTCTCAAACAGTCCTGTAGACATCAACACAATGCCATAGTAACAAAATGCACACACCAACCTATAATTAATATATTTGAGTATTAAAATAACATATATAAATTTGTATGTGGTTTGAATGAATCACCAAATAAACCAGAGTAAAACAGATGAGACTCTGAGTTGCGGCAATAGAAGATCAGTGAAACGACCACGTTTTTCTTCTAGAACCACATCATCAACGACCAATCTACCCAAGAGCATTGGTTTTCCATTATCGTGTGCAACTTTTTTTAATGTGTCAATCGCCTTATCTGTTTGACCATTAGTCACTAGATACTTGGCTGATTCTGGTAACCACTATAAATTGTAAGTACAAATATGTGTTTGATAAGTATTGACTATTACAATTATAGTTTTATACATAAAATATAACATGTTATACATTTTAATTAATGAGCAATATTCGTCAATTGTTCAACTTTGCAAATATGAATAATAAAAATTACCATCAATGAAATATGGGATTTTCCTTGTAGTTAAGACATATTATTTGAATGGTGTTTTTTTGTTATGTTTTGAAATGTTTGGTACATGTGAAATAATATTATTAAAAATATAAAAATTAAATTGCAACTATTTAAAAATAATATGTTGGTATATTATATAATAATTAAACTGCATATTACTGAATATTGTATTAATTATTCATATTTGTTAAACTTTAATTTGAATTAATGATTTATACACAAAGATCTAACTATTTTAAATTGAATAAGTATATTAGATTTTTGTGATATAAAAAGTATAATTTGTAGTATAAAACATGCAACAAGCGTTTATTGGGTGTTTTATTACCGGACACACACATGCGAAACCAAGCAATGGTGCTGTGGACAGTACTAAAAGCCATTTCCAGCCTAACGTGGGCATCACTATTAGGGCTAAAAGAACTTCGAAGCATGCTCCGAGCGCCCAAAAACACTATATAAAAATTGAAACAAAAATATTCATTATTAATAAGGTATTTATAATAATCACGAGGCGATCTGAGTTAAGCTTTTATTATGGTGTGTCGAGAATACATAATTTAATATATATTAAAAGCATAAATAATGTGTAACAACCGTGAAAAATTTGGCCTCGTATCGCCTCAATTTATAATGTTTATGTGTAATAATATATTGTATTGACTACAAACACATTATTTATTTCAATATTACTAATGCTTAAACTTACATCAAGTAATACTACACATTTGGCTCGCTGTTTACAAGGTAAAAATTCTGCATATAACGTAACACTAGCAAATACACAATACATCACAAACAAAATTTGTCAAAATAATATTACTAAATGAAACAGTAAATGTTATAAAATATAATTATTTTAACATACGACTGTGGAGAACAACCAATGGCAAATCCAACTAATCCTCGTAAGATCAATAACCATGTATAGTTAGGCGACAATGAACTAAGAATGCCAAAGTAAAATAATAATACTGAACAAAGTGTCAAAGCCTGTAAAATATAAAAATGTATTATAAGTTTCATTAAAATATGGAACAAACAATAAACGTTGTTCATTGATTATTGATTATAAATCAAAAGAGACTAAGTGACATTTGTAGTATTTCTAATTTAGTTAAATTTAATTTACATACAATTTTAACCCTCCAATTGTAAAAATGTTAAATTCATTATGAACTATTAAATATTTAAAAAATATTAGTCATTATTGAGTAGATCCAAGGGTTGAACACAGGCTTTTGGGTTTGGAAAAAAAATAATTATAAGTCAACTGATCCAAGAATCACAGTTTATTATGGTCTACATTGTCATTTAATCTCTTTGACTAAAAACTGTAACTAGTAAGTAATCAACAAGCATACTGTTTTTCGGCCAAACTTATCACTGAAAGATCCCCAAAATGGTAAACTTAACATCATACCCATAAAAACAACCTAAAAATAATTAAAGAGGAAAAAATTTAAGTTTAAAAAAAGAAAATGAAAGAATGTAGGTACATAATATATAACTACAAGATTAATAATGCAAAAATTGAACACTAGGGTAAACTCACAGTTGTTGCTAGTGCTTGTTGAAAAAGTGTTATCTGCCATTCGTATTGTAAAGTTGGTGACAAAATGCTCAATATGGTTGTTTCCATACTATCAGCCATCCAACAAAGTCCAGTGAACAGCGACAGTTTTACTTGGAATCTGCCAAATCCAAAAGCATCTACGGCTTGAGCAACAGTGTACGTTTCTAGCCAAGGGTAGACATAAAAAAATTTAAAAACTGTTTATGGCCTACAGATTTCAGTAAATCAACTTTGAACATAACTAGATGACATTTTTCAATTTTTGTCGATGGATGAACTCGTAAGCACATCACTTATGAGACGACCTCACCACAGTACTTACCATCGGGCACAACAGTCACGTTGCTCATTTCGAAGTCTTGCGCCTGTTTCTTGGCAGTGAAGACATTGCTGACCCTACGGTCGGATTCATTCAGGTTTTGGTAACCCGACGAGGAGGATTCCATTATTTCGTTGGCGAGTCGAAAATTCAAACCAAAAACGATGTGTCACATCACGCCGCTAAGAAAAGTTGATAATTAATGGTAAATAAAAATTAAAAACTAGCACAAAGATTCAATGATAGATATTAATATATTATTTAAATGGTATGAAATGTTTGAATTCGAAATTAATCGTTCGGATAAGGAATACTAAGATTATGTCATGTAAGCAGTCGCCAATCAGCGTCGATCTAAAATATTACTTATTATTTAATTTTCATGTTAATTTTAATATTTATTATTATTTATTACCGTGTCCATATTGTTATCATTTATTTGTTATCGACGCGGCGTGTTTATCGTATTTATCACTCGTTTATTCTACGTTTCTTCCACGGCTTTCCTTGGCCGAGCTTTAACGATATCGACGTTAATTCCTCCAAGAGTCCGGTGGGCCCGATAAGCGGGGCGACCGCAGCTGTTTGGGAAACTGATTGCAGAGATTTCTTTTCAAAGCCGAAAGATCGACTCCGCAGACCCTTTACCGACCTCGTTTCCCAACGAATAATTTACTTCTTATATCTATCTTTTCGCCCTCTCAGAAATCACCCATCAAAGTGAGTATCATTGTTTAAACCGATTTTCAATTTGCACCACACGTGACGCCTCTCCGTTCGACGAGGACATCGCAGGCAAAGGTCAACACAAGTAACCACTATCATTGACGACAGATACTTACTTTGTTTCAGGATGTTGTTTGCTGGTATAAGAGAAACCTTGTCCAAGTTTGCGCAGTCTCCTTTCGGTGTGGTCAGAGCCGAAGAAGAACTAGTCGATCCAGCTAAGGTTTTGAGGGTAAGTTCAATGATACTATTACTATGCTACGATGACATTGAAAATATTAATGTACTATGCATTTTTAGGAAAAATGTGAACAAGAAAAAGAAGCCCAAGAACGATTTGCCAAGTTGCAAGAATGTAATACTCGAGTAAACTCTAGGAAAGCAACAGCTGAAACCTGCGTTGAAGAGTTCTGGGATTTTCTGGAAGTCGTTGATAAATGCATCGCGAAAGACCTGTTCGATCATCTCAAGTGAATAAAGTGTAAAATATGGTGTTGCAGTTTGACAGCCATTTAGCCTTAGGTATTTTATGTGTGGTATAATCCATTCTGTAAACAAAGATATGATATTGCTATTATTTCTTGTTTTTTTTTTTCGATTTTCCAATAAAATTTGAGTTGATTTAAAACTAGTTTTGCTTTACTGATATGCATTGAAGATGTACACATTGGTTGAACTATTTAAACACGTTCATTAGTCACTTGTGTTAGGAGTTTATGATATATTATAATATAATAATATATATAATTATATATTTATAGTATATACGACGTGATACTAATATTATCAAACATATGTTATGCTGTTATTTGTATTATTAGTAATTGATTCAATAAAATAAAATATTTAAATTGATTTTTACAAAGTTATAAAAACATATTTAACTATTATTTTGTTTTCCTTTTATACGTTCTGTTATTTATATTAATTAAATAAAAAAAAAATAACCATATTAAAGTTATAAAATTTAATTCAATAGTTAAAAATGGTTTTTAGATTATAGGTGTAGTTTAAAAATTGGTAACTTATTTTTGAGGATGACCTACAAATTTTTTGTTTTTTATCTCGCAAACTAGGATCACTTTTTTACAAATTTTTGAATAACTAATAACAATGACATTACTAATCAAAATTTTTTTTAACATATTTTAATTTTTTTTTTTTACTAAAAATTTATTAAATTAATGATATCCAAATATTGTTTTTCAGAGCTACAAATAAATGTTGTCACTTGAATATAAAAATAATATATTATATTATCACATATTTTATTTTATTATATTTGATATATTATTAATATTATTATATTAACAATAAATACATTGACTTTTAGCTTTGGATAGTTTTGTATTATTATAAATGTATTAAAAATATGTTGCGTAAAATAAAATGCGTTCGAAATCAAAGGAGTCACGATAACGCACAAGTGAAATCAAGGTAGTCGCGATGAGTCGGTGGTAGGCGCGATAACGCACAAGTACCGTTTTTGCTGTATTGACACTTTTTTTTATCTTTGGTATGGGACCACTTATGATGAAATCACCGGTTGGGAGATACTAGTCTATATTATTATTATTATTATTATAAGTATCTTGTATTTATTTTGATTTATGGATGAATTAAATTCATTTAATTGCAGTTGAAAAGTAGGTCTAATCCACTTGGAAAGTAATGTATACAAATAGTTTATGTTAACCTATGGGTATTACTTTTTAAACAAGTATGTATGATTTATAATAATTATTTTTTGAATTGCTTTTTATTCTCAAAATTTAAATTCTTAAAACTAAATAAGAAATAATATTGGATAATTTTATCTGAATTTAATACATAATATTGTTTATGTGTTTTTAGATGTTATATTATTGCAGCATATAGTTCTTAATTCATGGAAATAATGAAAAATTATTTTTATATTTATTTATTTAAATGGAAAGTTTTGTTTTAAAAATACTATTAACTATTCTTACTATCTATTATTATCATTAATATTTTAATTTTTTTTATATCTAATTTTATCAAATTAATGGAGAAAATATTGTTTAAATAAAGAACAAAATATTCATAATGAAAATGACTTAGAAAAATCTAAACCAAAATCATTAATAGATTTAAAAAAATTGGTTAAATTAAAAAAAAATATGAATATTTAAACCAGATTATACTTATTTCAAAATCTTGTTACTCTGTATAGTCAATACTTTTTTTTTCAAAATAATGTTGGCACTTGATTTTGAGAACGATGAACAAATAACAATTACCTATTAAAGCTGCGATAAAAGAAAAATGCGAGTACAATAACATACAATGTAATACAATAACCAGTATACAAATACTTTGTCTGATGTTCGTATTTTGACTTGTACAACATTAGAATATTACTAAATAGTTCAGTAATGAAAGTTATCACCTTGGGTTGAAATTTTAATTGGTTTAAGGTTTTTTCTGGTACGTTTGTGATTATGTTTTCATTTTCATTTTTGAGTAAATAATATAATTTACTATTTAGTAATTGCAGTCAAAATGATTCTCAGGTCTGATCAAAGCTAATTTAATTCATAAGTTAAAACCATTTGAAATCAAAATGACTAGTACTCCATTTTAAAGAAACTGAATTGAAAACTTCACACTTTTTCACACTTCTTACTGCAATTCAAAATCATCTATATAATATTCTTTTTGAGGTACCTATTACATTTTTAGTTTTATGGAAAAGAGAAAAAAAAATACTTGTTCTATTGTTTTTTAACATTCATGTTGCCATGTTGGATAGTTTAATAACTTAATATGTCACTTAAATTGATATTGTCATATATATTTTTCATTAATGTTGTTTTATCAAATTGATCAAATATGTTCTAAAAGGTAAATGTTGACGTATAATTGTTTAAATCAACCTGTAATTAAGTTAACATATTAGGTAAGTATACAATAGAAAACAAATTAACATAAATATTATAAGTTATAACTATTTTAATGAAATATATGGTGAATTATTATTTTTAATATTCGGCCTGTTATCAAGGTCTGAAATTGGTTTAACCTTAAGCTGTAAGACTTTCATGCGTTAGGGCCTGGGAGAGTTCATGTGCGTTTGCATGCTTTTATTTAAAAAACTAAATATTAATAAAAGTAATAATTATATTTGTATTTCTAAGTTCTTATTTTTAGATTAAAATGTATTTTTAGTAAATTTGGCATTATATAGTTAAGAAGTTATTCCAAATGTACCTAGCGCACAAAATAATTACCAATACGTAAATGTTAATAGGATGGGTTGCGGTTAAGGTTTGAAAAAAGAATTTTTTTTTTTTTTATCATATCGTATTATGATGGTCAAAAGGCCCCCACATTTTAATTTGCTTCGACCCCGAAAAACCTAGGAACGACCCTGAAATATGGACTCTTATTATTTTCACATAGCGTTCTTATGTTTACTTCTTAGCGAGGACGAGGAGGCGTGTATGTTGATACTAACTATACTGTGTAGTGTGTCTAAAAGTGTAGGTCCTGTGATAAAGTAACTCCATATGAAATTTCTCAAAACTGATGTTAATAAAAAAAAAATCGTTTTCTTGACTGATATATTACCAGTGGAGTATATATTATTATAGGTTATTAGACTTAATATACGTCATATAATAACTACAAAAATAGCGGTTAAGGTAGGTTTAACTTTTTTGTTTTTAAACCGTTATATAATTATTCTATTGTGTGCCGTGTACACGTGAAAGTATTCATTTTTTGTGTTATACAATATAGTTTTAATTTTATGTACTAAATATTTATCAGGGAAATAAGTTATGTAGGTACTTATCTATCATTATTATGGGCAATTATGTCAACAATTTAAAAATGTGTTCAAAATTATTGTTCAGTCATCATTGAATAAGTTTTATTTTAATATACAAGTTTCTTAATTTTACGTATAACAATTACTGTTAAAAATATGTTTAGATTAAATTTTTAACGGAATAAGAGCTTATTAGATCGGGTGAACATCGTGTAAAATCATCAAATAAATAAAATTATACTATATATAATATAGTGTAATATTAAGTATAATATTTCCATGTAAGTAGGTAGTACTATAATAGGTACTTATAATACATTGACGTGTATCAATTGGGATGTGGTCAATTACTTAATAGGTGCAACACGACGTGTTTTTTATTACAAATATAATTTATAAAAATCTATTAGTCTAAAAGAATATATTTAAAATTATACCATGACATAATTCATAGATGATACACTATTGTATTTGTGAGGGCATAATGGAGGATTATACGCCTATTTACGAATGCATAAAAAGTATATATTTATGATATTGTATATTAATAGGAAAATATTATCATATTTGTGGTCTTTTGCACGACTTTAGGTGTGAAAATTAGTGGCCCTGAAAAGGGCCTTTTTAGAGGGGGATAATACACGACAAAAAGAAAGATTTATGCACGTTCTCCACGTATACGACGAGCCAATTGGATGTCCTTTGGCATAATGGTGACGCGTTTGGCGTGAATTGCGCACAAGTTGGTGTCTTCGAACAGACCGACCAAATAGGCCTCGCTGGCTTCCTGTAACGCCATGACGGCGGAACTCTGGAAACGCAAGTCGGTCTTGAAGTCCTGGGCGATTTCACGCACCAGACGTTGGAACGGCAATTTGCGGATCAACAGTTCGGTACTCTTCTGATAACGACGGATCTCACGGAGAGCGACTGTTCCCGGACGGTAACGATGGGGTTTCTTCACTCCTCCGGTGGCTGGTGCGCTCTTACGGGCGGCTTTGGTTGCCAACTGCTTTCTGGGAGCCTTTCCTCCGGTAGATTTACGTGCTGTTTGCTTGGTACGAGCCATTTTGGATTTGGTTGTGTGTTAGACGAACTGTAAAATACTGATGGTTCCCCGTTACGAAACACACTAGTATTTATACACAAAACGGATTCGTATCTGTCGTCCCCATTGGTCGATGGCGTTGTTGATAATCGGTAAGTGGGAGAAATCAAATTGAGCATTTCGATTGGCCGCGCGTGCTCCGTGAAACGCATAAATACATTGGCATTTGTTACCCGTGACATCAGTTAACGTTCAGCGTTTGAAGCAGTAACCAGCTAGAAACTACATAAAATCAACATGACCGGACGCGGTAAAGGAGGAAAAGGTCTTGGAAAAGGAGGAGCCAAACGTCATCGTAAAGTACTGCGTGATAACATCCAGGGAATAACCAAGCCCGCCATTCGTCGGTTAGCTCGTCGTGGTGGAGTGAAACGTATCTCCGGTTTGATCTACGAAGAGACCCGCGGTGTTTTGAAAGTATTCCTGGAAAACGTAATCCGTGATGCCGTAACATACACCGAGCACGCCAAGAGGAAAACCGTTACAGCCATGGACGTCGTCTATGCCCTTAAACGTCAAGGCCGTACATTGTACGGTTTCGGCGGTTAGAGTGTACGCATATTAATACCATGTAACAACATTTATTAAAAAGGCCCTTTTCAGGGCCACCAAAAGTTGTTTACAATTACTTGATCGATTGACAGGTAAAAATCGAAAACTGAGTATACGACTAGTCTGTGGTGTATGTAATACTGACCACAAAAATCTTATTTTTAAATAATTAGTACTGTGTCATGATTGTAGAATTGTATGGTTAGTGGTTACAGTAATGTATAATATTATGTTAATAACATAAGGTTTATTTTTCAAAATGCTGAAAACCATTATTATTTGTTTTGAACACCTGAATTCTACATTATACATTTTATTTTTTTATGTTTTACCGAAATATGTTCTGACAGAACAAAATATAATATAACATGTCTAACACTGTCGGCCAGTGTATGTACAGTACTATGACATTTAATGAAACATCAATGTAAAGTACCTAGTTTAGGGATATTTATAAATTGCACGGTCGGTTATTTATTTCTGTAGATAGTTATGATTGATTAATTGTTACGCAGTAAATTAATGAGTAGGTTTGGTTAGGTTATCATTAACAGCGCCGGATGGTCAATACCTATCGAATTTTAGGATTTCTAACGTTCAATTATGGCTGCAGTAATTTGTATTTTGTGCGGTGTAATAAATCAATTAATTTATTATGAAAAAACATAATAAATCATAATATTAATTATTACAATTACAATAGTCATTGTAAACGGGCAGTGGACATGTAAATACTAATACAAATCGTACAAAATGTTGAAAATATACAAATAAAGAAATTTAAACTAGTAAAGTAAACTTGGATAGTTTATTTTACACAAATGTTCTTAAATGTAACCTCGAGTAGTGTAGTATTTTTTTTTTTTATTAAAGAAATAACCCTCGGCAACTTGGCCATTGGGATAATATACATTTTTTTTTTTTTACAAATAGATTTTCAATAAACATATAAACATAAAGGTTTGATAACAACAAATGTGTAGACTATGTTAATGAGCATAATAATTATAAGGTTTGTCCGATCCTGTCTCCTGGAGGAACATGAATATGTCAGGCGATGGCAAGACTAGTCCAAGTATATCCACGATTGTAATTTCACAGTTGTTTAAAATTAGTGGCCCTGAAAAGGGCCCTTTTTAGTAGAATATTTTGGTAGAAGGTATTATTAGACTTTTTTTTCAGTCTTTTTGGGCAAAAGAACGGCTTGGATGTTGGGCAACACACCGCCTTGAGCGATTGTAACACCGGACAACAGTTTGTTGAGTTCTTCGTCATTTCTGATGGCCAATTGCAAATGCCTGGGGATGATACGAGATTTTTTGTTGTCACGGGCAGCGTTACCGGCCAATTCCAAAACTTCGGCTGCCAAGTATTCCATGACGGCGGCCAGGTATACGGGTGCTCCGGCTCCGACGCGTTCGGCGTAGTTTCCTTTTCTCAACAGACGATGGATACGACCGACTGGGAACTGGAGTCCGGCACGGGACGACCTGGTCTTGGATTTACCTCCCTTCGATTTGCCTGCTTTACCTCTTCCGCTCATGATTGTGCTTTTAGCTGACGACTGCCTTGAACTATACTCAGACACAGAATGATGAAATTTTGATGATTATGCAGCTTATATAGTCGATAACTGGAAAACAATTTTTCTATTGGACAGAATAAAACGTTATGACGATATTACATAACACCGATTACTTTGTGACTACTACTAAACGATGTCATTTTCAATAAGCATAATAACAATGTTTATTCATGAAGAAACTAATATTTTTATCAGACACGTACCGCTGTAAAATTCTTTTTGTTCCGTCGTACCTAACAGAATTTAGCCAATGACCGTATGACGTGCCATCCTTGAGTTAGTAATATAATCGGTTGTTAACTGACGTTTGAAAACAACTACGGGCCCAGTCATACCAGATGTCACCTTCATCCACTCTCTTCAATCATCCCCACATACTGGCTACTACACAACACCGAACACCGTCCAACAAATAATAAATCGTATCGCAAAACGCAAAGCACCTGGCGCAGACTCCATCACTAACTTAGCCGTCAAACTCCTACCCAGGAAATCAGTTTTGTTTCTGACCCACCTCTTAAACGGATGTCTGCGAATTGGCTACTTCCCAAAATCGTGGAAGCACGCAATCATCATTACCATCCCCAAACCAGGAAAGGACCACCGACATCCAGCCAACTACCGCCCTATCGCACTTCTATCATCCCTCTCAAAAATCTTCGAACGAGTTGTTTTGGCAAAACTTTATGCTGCGATTGGTCCCAAAATCAGGAAAGAACAATACGGTTTCCGTCCAGAACATTCAACAACCCACCAGCTTGTCGGCCTCATTGACAATTTGGCAGCAAATTCAAACAATAATCTGCGCACAGCCGCTGTCTTTCTCGACGTCGAAAAAGCCTTCGACCGGGTCTGGCACGCAGGCCTACTATATAAGCTCCACGCCTTGGGTACCCCCACACCACTACTAATTATAATAAACTCGTTCCTAACAGACCGTACTTTCTCGGTAAGATTAAACTCCATCATATCCAGTAGTAGGCCGGTTCTTGCAGGTGTACCTCAAGGCTCCTGTCTCTCGCCGACACTATACTTGGCCTACACAAATGACGTCCCCCTCAACCAAAATGCTCGGCTGTACCTATTCGCCGACGATACCATGTTCACCACCTCAAACAACAACCCGAAAAGAGCAGCCATCCAACTGCAAAAACAATTAAACACAACATTAACTGTTACCCGGTGAATTGGCTAAGCACGCTGTTAGTGAAGGAACAAAGGCTGTTACCAAATACACCAGTTCCAAATAATTTTATATTGATTTGGAATTCTGACAATTATAAAACGGCCCTTTTCAGGGCCACTATGTTTTAACAATATAATATTTATCACCAACGCGGCCCTAATAGTTGATTGTTCAAAAAATCTTATAGGTAAACATATGACGTAATGAGATATTTTGATTATTAATAATAGATATGGAACATAAAGTAGTGATGGGAAGAATAATCGAAATATTATTTAGAATGAAAATTGAAATGTATACATAACCATCATAAATTCATAACTGATATATTCCTTGATATATTCACTCGATTAAAATAATCAACTTATTAATAAAAATTCATAGTAATATTTTTAATTGAAATAACGCTTTACATTTATTATTATAAATTATAAAATAAAAACAAAATACTTTTTAAAATAAAACAATTGACGATTTATAATCATTGTGTTAGGCTTATAACAAACAACTACTGTTCAAAACTTAAAAATTAAAATAATAATTAAAACTGATTGAGTATTTTACAACATATTTAATTTACTATTTAAAAATATTATATAGTCGAAATTTTTTGGTGACAGCCTATTTCTTCGAGTATTGGTTAACAATCCAGCTTTGGAAAATACTCTCTTGCTGGGAATTGAAGTTGCAGTTTGTATAACTCAGGAAAGGTATTTTTATGTTGCTTCCAGAAATGTAATGGATTTTTTTTCTATCCAACAATGGCATTTCTAAATATTGGCGTATTATTAAAGTTGCAGTTGGAGATGGATTTGACGAAGATTGAACTTGTGAAACTTTATTATCAAAATAACCCCAATTAATTTGGGCCAAATTTAATTATTTGTTTTACGAATATTAGAAATTGATGATACTGTTGTTGTATCATCAATATCGTTATTTGCACTTATTATCATCGGTGCTAATTGTTCCAATATCCGTTTAAGTACATTATTAGCGTTTTCGAGTCATAAATAGTAAAATGTTAAATATTAAAAAAATATCGAAAAAAATTGACTTTATAAAAACACATAATATTTTAACTATTTTGACCAACATGTTTTTATCTCTAAAAATCTTCAGAGATTAAAATTAATTTTAAATTTTTTTAAATTTACAGTGTTAGGTAGTATTTAGTCTGGGTATGTAGGTTTGAAAAAAATAAAACAAAATACTTATAATTGTATTCAAATACTTTATGAGTATTCGTAAAATACATTATTTTATAAGTATTTTAAATACTTTTCCATGCGAATACTAGTATCAGGATTTTAATACATTTTTTACAAAACTGGTTATATGGAAGACTATATTAACAAAAGAAAATCATGTGGATCCTTTCACATTATCCGATCAATTATTCGTGAAAAATGTTAAACTAACTAAAGATCTTAATCAGTATTTAATTGAATCATTATCACCATTTATTAAAGTAAAAACGATAACGAACAACAATGCACTACATAAAAGTTTAAATGGCTAAAAATATGCAAATAGAAACTATTGATTTAATTAAATAAATTTATCGTTGATAACATTTTCAGTGATAAAGAAATAAAATAATTATTTTTATAATTTTCGACATTGTTTGAGGTTAAAATCTAGATTTTGTGTTGTTACCATTTTGGTTCATTCGATTTACTTTATCGTATTCGACAAGTGAAAAAAAATTATCGACTTAAGAATAGGTACCAATTTTATGTCGCATGCGATTAAAATTAGTCACCTTTGATAAAATCTGTGAATTTTTCAACATAATGTCAATTTATTTGACTTTGGTTGGTTTTTATCAAGCATAAAAGAATATTCCATAGACGGGATAGGTATATTGTAAGAATAAACACTGTAAAATCCTTGTGTTTAATACATATGTAGATTCATCGATTGGTAGGATGACTTTGGAGTAAAATTAGTATAGAATATGTGGTGGCCCTGAAAAGGGCCGTTTTAATTGTCAGGATTCCCAAAATGAATATCAATTTATTTGGAACTGGTGTATTTAGTGACGGCTTTTGTACCTTCACTGACTGCGTGCTTAGCCAATTCACCGGGTAAAAGTAATCGGACGGCAGTTTGGATTTCCCGACTAGTAATTGTCGAACGTTTGTTGTAGTGAGCCAAACGACTGGATTCTGCGGCGATACGTTCGAACAAATCGTTGACGAAACTGTTCATGATGCTCATAGCCTTCGAGGAGACGCCAGTATCGGGATGTACTTGCTTCAATACTTTGTAGATATAGATGGCGTACGATTCTTTCCTCTTTGGCTTGCGCTTCTTGTCGGATTTGGCGATGTTCTTTTGAGCCTTGCCGGACGATTTTTTCATTGCTTTTCCTGCAGATTTACCTCCTGGAGCCATGATTGGAAATTGTTAAAACACGGTGATTGTAGACGACACGACAGTACAAACACGAATGATACCAGAGTTTTGCTTTGCTTTGCTTGTATGACGGCGCTAGCCTATATACTCGTTCCAGGCGTTAGCCTATGACGAGTTGAATGAGTTGTGGTGAATTATTTAGTTAGTTTGAATTGGACCATATGAGGGGGCGTGGCTTTGTGGATTTTGAGGTTGAGTCGGTAGTTACGGTGGATTGTCCAAGACTGCGGATGTGGGCGAAAGTTGACTTTGAGTTGCGGTGAAATAGGTTTTTGCTGTTGTTTATTATTGATTGTTTGATGGTGGAGGTACGTGTTGTAGAAAGGATTGTTTTATTTGTCACAAACCATGGGGAGGAGGTGATGGTACGGAGGCCGATATTTTGGACGGCTTCAAGTTTGCGCCAGTTTGCTTGGGATATTAGTGGTCCCCAAGCTGGACCGGCGTATGATAGTATAGGTTTAATGTATAGTTGCAGAATATTCAGTTTTGTTTTGATGGGGATGGGGCTGGAGTGGTTTATGATCGGGTACAGCATGCCGCGGGCGGCGGTGGCTTTCTTTACAGTTAACTTGATATGGTCCGAGAATGAGAGATTACGGTCAATGGTTACGCCAAGGTATTTTGATGAAGGAGACCAGGGTATTTGGTGACCGTTTAGAATCAGGTGGTGTGAGGCGAAGTGTTTAGGGCCGTTGAACATGACCGCAACCGTTTTTTTGGGCGTTGATGTTGAGACGCCATTTTTTGCACCAGGTTAATGTTGAGTTTAGTTGTTTCTGAAGTTGGATGGCTGCTCTTTTCGGGTTGTTGTTTGAGGTGGAGAACATGGTATCGTCGGCGAATAGGTACAGCCGAGCATTTTGGTTGAGGGGGACGTCATTTGTGTAGGCCAAGTATAGTGTCGGCGAGAGACAGGAGCCTTGAGGTACACCTGCAAGAACCGGCCTACTACTGGATGTGATGGAGTTTAATCTTACCGAGAAAGTACGGTCTGTTAGGAACGAGTTTATTATAATTAGTAGTGGGGTGGGGGTACCCAAGGCGTGGAGCTTATATAGTAGGCCTGCGTGCCAGACCCGGTCAAAGGCTTTTTCGACGTCGAGAAAGACAGCGGCTGTGCGCAGATTATTGTTTGAATTTGCTGCCAATTTGTCAATGAGGCCGACAAGCTGGTGGGTTGTTGAATGTTCTGGACGGAAACCGTATTGTTCTTTCCTAATTTTGGGACCAATTGCAGCATAAAGTTTTGTCAAAACGACTCGTTCGTAGATTTTTGAGAGGGATGATAGAAGTGCGATAGGGCGGTAGTTGGCTGGATGTCGGTGGTCCTTTCCTGGTTTGGGGATGGTAATGATGATTGCGTGCTTCCACGATTTTGGGAAGTAGCCAATTCGCAGACATCCATTTAAGAGGTGGGTCAGAAACAAAACTGATTTCCTGGGTAGGAGTTTGACGGCTAGGTTAGTGATGGAGTCTGCGCCAGGTGCTTTGCGTTTTGCGATACGATTTATTATTTGTTGGACGGTGTTCGGTGTTGTGTAGTAGCCAGTATGTGGGGATGATTGAAGAGAGTGGATGAAGGTGGTGACATCTGGTATGACTGGGCCCGTAGTTGGCTTGAATTGGTGTTCGTATGTGTCAGCAAATAATTCAGCCTTTTCTTCGTCCTTGTACATAAGGCCATTTGGGCCAATCAACGGATGGACCGCAGGAGTTTTGTTTAGGAGTTTTTTGTTTAATTTGAAAATTGAACCGTCTTGGGCGTCTAGGGTATCGAGGAAGTGATCCCATTCGTCGGCACGGTGTGTTTTGAGGATAAGTCGTATAAATTTGATCTTACTGTTTAGGCGGCGTTTGACCAATGGGTCACGAAAACGTTGCCATTCGCGACGTAGACGATTTTTGATTTCGATTTCCTCGACGATTTCGGGAGGTAGAGTGTTTTTAAATGTCCGATTATTTTTAGTAAATGTGCTCTCGTTGACAGCAGTTATAATGCTCATGTTAAAACAGTCGAGAGCCGTGTCAATGTCCTGGGGCGTTCTGATTGGCTGGTTAGTCGATGGAGAAGTGGAATCAATTATGGCCATGTATTTGGTCCAGTTAACACATCTTGAGGTTTGTGGTGGCGAGGAGGTGATTGGAGAGTCTGACAGTGTGAGTAGCACTGGGTTGTGGTCGGATGAGAGCTCGTTAAGGTTTGTTATATCGTAGGAGAGTTGTGGTAGACGTATTAGTGCTATGTCTAAGACGTCGGGTCTATGACCTGTGGCAGCCGGGAAGAACGTTGGTGTGTCCGGGGCAGTAACGATGTAGTCGTCATTTAGAGCGTGGTTATATAATATAATGCCGGCGGCGTTAGAGCAACGACTGTGCCAGAATGGGTGTTTTGCGTTAAGATCGCCCGCTACAATAAACCAGTGGTTGCCGTTGGTCAGAGCGTTTATGTCGTCGATTTTCATTGGTTGATTTGGGCTCTTATATACGGCGGAGATTTGTATTTGGTAGTTGCCCGTGGATATCTCGACGGTGGTTGAAGACATTGTAGTCGGTATAATAATGTGCCTGTGAACTATTCTGCGATGAACTATTGCGGCGGTGCCACCACAGGCGTGACCGCGTAGGCCTGAAGAGTTATCTGAGCGATAGATGTGGTAGTTACGGAGTTTTAATTGGTTGATAGGTTTTAATTTAGTTTCGTTTAACAATACGATGTCAGCGTTGGTTTTTGTCATAAGTGTGTATAGTTCGTTGATTTTAGATCTGATGCCGTTTGAATTCCAGTATAGAATTCTCAGGTCATTCATAATTGTTTTTAAGGAGAGATAGGAATGAGCTTATTGTGAAGGAGATAATTGATTTTGGATCATCGGTCGTTGAGATGGCTGATAGGAGTTCTGTTAAGAGATTTATGACCTTTTCGGTTTTGATCGCGGGATTCTTTTTGGTTGCGTTGGCGTAGTTGAGATGTTTAGTGGAGTGATTTCCTGGTGGCGGTTGAGTGGTATAATTTTGAGGTAAGGTTGGAGGAACTGTAGATGTGGATGACGACGGATTGTTTGGTGTGGGAAATTTAGTTGTGAAGTTTTTGGCAATTTCAGTGAATGAAGGGCAACCTCGGAAGTTGGCTGTGTGAGCTCCATTGCAGTTTGCACAAGTCGGGGTCTGGTCGCGGGGTTTGGCACATTCTTTTGTGCTGTGCGAGCCAGCACATTTGACGCATCGAGGGGAGTTACCGCAGTTTTTCGACCCATGGCCGAATTTTTGACAGGAGTGGCATTGAGAAGGGCCGGATTTTTTGTACGACTCAACAGTGATTTTTAAGAAAAATAATTCTGATAGTTCATAGATGTTTTTGGCTTGGGTGCCGGATAGTATAACGAGGCAGATGGGCATGGGTTTGTCTACCGGCCCGAAACGTTTTATAAGCTTTACATCGAAGTTGTGGGCTACCAATTCGTTTTCGAGTTCTTCAGCAGAAATATCCGTAGGGATACCTTTGATTACTACTTTTAGCTGGCGGTCTGCAGCGAGGGAGAAAGTGTGGAAGTCGATTTTGTTGGTAAGAAGAGTCTTTTGAATTAGGCGGAATTGCGTGGCGCATGAGGTTTTGACAAATATTTTACCGTCGGAAGAGGATTTGGCAGTAAGGCCGATAGGGGAGATGTCTTGGTTTTGGAAAATGAGCGGTGCTGCTTGACGCCACAAGGACGCAGTAATTATAATAGGCGGTGGAAGCGGAGTTTTCGGTGTACTTGTGTCGGAGGTGGGGTCCGACGACTTGTTTATATTATTAGTAGCAGTATTCGACCTCCCTGGTGCGGGTGTGGAGAGTGGCGGAACTAGGTCCGAGATGTCGCTGGCTGGATGGGAGTTGTCCGATGAGACGTAAGAATCGCCCGACAACGATTCCGAGTCGGATGGTTCGGGCGATGGCGGTTCTGGTCGCTGTTTGGGTGGAGGAGAGGAGGTCTGGTTGCGGAGCTTTTTGGATTCCGTGAGTGGCGGGGTCCGATTCCTTTTCGAACCGGCTCTGCGGCCGCCCATGATGACTTCCACTTTGCGCTTGACTTTCGTTGTGGATGACGATGTTGAACGACTGTCTGCTTGAAACGCTGAACGTTGAATGTTGATACCAGAGTTCAGAAAACGACGGTATATATTACTAACCCAAGGAGACATGTCGTACGGTCATTGGCCAAATTTTAATAGGTGTAACGAAACAAAAAGAATTTAACAGCGTTTATGTGTTTGATAAAAATAGTAACTTCTCTATGAATAAATATCATTATAATGACGATTGAAAACAACATCGTTTAGTTGTAGTTGCAAAGTTGACGATGTCATGTTATGTCATCATAATGCTTCAATTTGTCCAATAATAAAATTGTTTTCCAGTTATCGACTATATAAGGTCCCTACTGATGTAATTTTATTCATTCAGTGTTCGAATACATTTCAAAGCAACCGTCCAGAACAAATATAATCATGAGCGGAAGAGGCAAAGCAGGAAAATCAAAAGGAGGCAAATCCAAGACCAGGTCGTCCCGTGCCGGACTTCAGTTCCCGGTCGGTCGTATCCATCGTCTGTTGAGAAAAGGAAATTACGCCGAGCGTGTCGGAGCCGGAGCACCCGTATACCTGGCCGCCGTCATGGAATACTTGGCAGCAGAAGTTTTGGAGTTGGCCGGTAACGCTGCCCGTGATAACAAAAAATCCCGTATCATTCCTAGACATTTGCAATTGGCAATCAGGAACGATGAGGAATTGAACAAATTGTTATCAGGTGTTACAATCGCACAAGGTGGTGTGTTGCCCAACATCCAGGCCGTTCTTTTGCCCAAAAAGACCGAAAAGAAAGTCTAATTTGCTAACCATCATGAATCTTTACTAAAAAGGCCCTTTTTAGGGCCACCAATATTTACACATGGACTACTATGTAGTCAGCCTGCCCGGACTAATACTTGGTCTTGAATTGTTGTTTATAAATAAGAGTAGGTGCACTATCGTTCTACCATCATGGGTGATTTGAATTATAAATATAATATTTAGAATTTGGTACGGAATGAGGTTATTTTTTATTTTATTTTTAATATTGTTTAATCATCACAACATATTGTATGTACCTATTACAACGTACATTGTTCATTTACTGGACAAGTACCTATATGACTCTTGTAATTGTATTCAACTATATTATGTGAATATATTAACGAATTGGGCCGGTTTGGTTGTAATTTTTTTCACCAATATAATAGTTATAATTTAGTACAAACATTAGTAGACAATTACTAGAGATTACAGCTACTGAAACTATACGGTTTTATAATTCGACACAATAGTTTATAAATACTCACATATAATTTATAAGTCATTTATTGAATAAAATTCGATTTTGTCCATTATTATTATCGTGTGGTGATAAGGTGTACGTAGAGCTACGACGATTTTTATTGTAAATTTGACCATCTACTATATTAAGATAACGAACTATATTATAAATATAAATACAAAATTATTTGCATATTCTAATATTAAACTTCTATTTTTGATGAGATTCAATAAAATAATAATACAATATTATACCAGTATAATTAATTTGCTTGTCAGTCAAACATCATCCGTTCACTATGAAACAAATTACAAGAACAAAATTCTTTTGGTAATTGATGGTTACAAATTTTGTTCTAGTGCGATTTGTAGAGATGATATACCTATGTACATATCATCATGTAAATCTTTTATAAAAATTAATAAATATGTTTTATTATTAACATTGAATTTGTGTAGTTATTCTTACTTTTTGTATCGCGTAAACGACGATTAATCACAATCAGAAGTTATGAATTATGATTCATAACAACAATCCACAAAAATAAGTAACCGATCGTTTTAAACTATATAATAAACTCTATATTTATATGATGAAACTCATATCGTTCTGAAGTCAAACAGTTTACCGCAACTAATTTTCTGTTTCAGGAAGTTAGTAGAAAAAAATATGTCAGACCAATTGTATATCTAGTCTTCTCATTGGCCTATACGTAATAATCATATTATTACATTAAAAGAAAAGAGCATACCTAGTATAATTAATGTACCAGTGGTAAATATTTGGTGGCCCTGAAAAGGGCCTTTTTATGAAGATATGTGCGTGTGTGTATTATTAACCTCCGAAACCGTACAGGGTACGACCTTGGCGTTTGAGGGCGTACACAACGTCCATGGCGGTTACTGTCTTTCTCTTGGCGTGCTCAGTGTATGTTACGGCATCACGGATTACGTTTTCCAGGAATACTTTCAAAACACCGCGGGTCTCTTCGTAGATCAAACCGGAAATACGTTTCACTCCGCCACGACGAGCTAACCGACGAATGGCAGGCTTGGTTATTCCCTGGATGTTATCACGCAGTACTTTACGATGACGTTTGGCTCCTCCTTTTCCAAGACCTTTTCCTCCTTTACCGCGTCCGGTCATGTTGTTTTGATGTAGTTTCTAGCTGGTTACTTGAAGAGCTGCTGCTTTGAACGCTGAACGTTAACTGATACAACGGGTACAAATGTCAATGTATTTATGCGTTTCACGGAGCACGCGCGGCCAATCGAAATGCTCAATTTGATTTCTCCCACTTACCGATTATCAACAACGCCATCGACCAATGGGGACGACAGATACGAATCCGTTTTGTGTATAAATACTAGTGTGTTTCGTAACGGGGAACCATCAGTATTTTACAGTTCGTCTAACACACAACCAAATCCAAAATGGCTCGTACCAAGCAAACAGCACGTAAATCTACCGGAGGAAAGGCTCCCAGAAAGCAGTTGGCAACCAAAGCCGCCCGTAAGAGCGCACCAGCCACCGGAGGAGTGAAGAAACCCCATCGTTACCGTCCGGGAACAGTCGCTCTCCGTGAAATCCGTCGTTACCAAAAGAGCACTGAGCTGTTAATCCGCAAATTGCCGTTCCAACGTCTGGTGCGTGAAATCGCACAGGACTTCAAGACCGACTTGCGTTTCCAGAGCTCCGCCGTCATGGCGTTACAGGAAGCCAGCGAAGCCTATTTGGTCGGTTTGTTCGAAGACACCAACTTGTGCGCAATTCACGCAAAACGCGTCACGATCATGCCCAAAGACATCCAACTTGCTCGTCGTATCCGCGGTGAACGTGCTTAATTATGTTTGAGTTTACCACTTTAAAACGGCCCTTTTAAGGGCCACCACATATATCAAATCATTTATTTTTAAATAAAGACAATAAGACATTTATTTGCATAGCCAATCATATATTTTTCTGATTATACACACACTTGTAAACTTTATCAAGTGTAAGATGTAAATACTAGGTCATTTGAATAATATTATTATCAATTTCTCTACATTGTTTTAATAATATAATGTATATTTATTTAATGCTCACAATTATATATTTTCGGTTATCTATCTCCATAATATGCCTCTATTTGTATTTTTTGTGAAACGTTGTACTTACTGAAATTGGTTTAATTTAATTTTAAATATTTTAATGTACAATGATCTACAAATAAAATTAAATATATTCTATACATAATATCGTATTACGTTTCATTCGGAAATTATTAATTAATACTTAAAATATCATCAAAATCGATTTAAATAATAAATCCTGATAAAAATAACTATTAGTTTTAAAAGGATTTACACATCTTTTTTTATAATTTTTCATAAAACTTTGCAATAATAAAAAAAAAAAATTATGGAATACAATATTACACTTACATACAACCACATGAAATCTGGTTTGAATATATACGTTTTAAATGTTTACAGTATCGTTGATACTGTATGATATACACTCATATATTACAAAATATATGAGTGTAGGATTTTTTAATAATTTTTATGTAAACGCAAACTTTCAAACACATTATAATCGAATTATATCATACAATGACACTTATAAATGTTGAAATAATAAATTTACATTACACTAAAACATGTAATTGAAATGGACATTAAGCTATTGTTAATACACGTAGTTTTTATTAACCCAATAGTTTTCTATTTAGTTTTTTTCAAGGGATAGATCACTGGATATTTTGTGTTTAATTAAATTTCTCACTATTCTTATTTGAATGTATTAAAATTATAGAGAAAATGCAAATATATAAAAATACATTTCGTTTGGTTGATACCTATTTTGTTAAATTTAAAATTTAAAACACGTCGATAACATTTCATATCGTCAAAATATTAGGAACACGTAGTATTGTAGTTCGTTGATTTTTTTTCCTATAGATTTTTATTCCGTTTACTATGTTTGGTATAATATAAGTCATATTCGGCAAAAATGTCCCACTTGAATAAAAGACGCTCTGTAATATCGCATTGTATTAAAAAAGATTTGGATATTTACCCATTTCATTATGATATCAGAAATATTAGAGTACATTTGAATAATTATCTTTAGAATTCACATAATACTTACGTTTGTTATTAAACATTATCAACGGTGATTTTGCAAAATAATACATGGCTCCGCTTCAATCAGCAAATCATCAAAACAGTTCAGAAAACAAGGCGCACCAAACCCCTAACCTTAGATAATAATACTATTTACCTAATAATTACCTATTACCTACTCGTGTTCAATCCCACAACAAGGAAATATGAACATTTACAAAATGTGTTTTAAATAATTAAATTTGGCTTGTCATGAATTAGATTACCAACAAATAATATGTACCTAAAAAAACTCTACAATTAATATTATACAATTTTCTTCATATTATTTACGTCACAGTATTATTACCTCGATTGGGCTTAGCTACATTACACCAAACTATAATTAACTAGTCTACAACAGAAATAAATATTATAAATTAGTTACGTACAACCATCACAAAAATTAGTTATATTTAGTTAGTTTCGACGAGTATCGTTTAGTAGTGTATTATTGATTGTTATAATTATTTTTCCAAAATATTTAAGTAAAATGCGATTTGTGGATAGAGTTATTATCAGGTGTATATAGGGTTATTTTACCCCCCCCACCCCCACCACAAAGAAAAAAATAGTTGATTAAAGACTGGGCTCTGGACTTAAATAACAAGTGGCGACGTAAGAGCGCGACCCAACTGCCTGGACACTCGACTAAGACAGGTAATTTGGGAGATTAGACTAATTATTCTGCTTGTACAGCATAATATTATCGGTACCTGTATAATATATATATACACTGAGTCTAGGCTAGACTGATGCACGGTAGAGATTTTATGTAGTGGACGACAAAAATGTGTCGTTGTAAGAAATCCTTCAATTCTTACATTATTATATACAGAGTCTTAGGATTCTTGGTGGTTACGGCCGCTTCATATCTTATTAGATCATAATAGATAATAAACTACTGTATTTATATAAAAACAGTATGCATGGAATTATCATAGTTCGGCTACAACACGTTAAATGCTAAATAATAGAAAAATATAACAGTGTATAGGTAGTAAAGCAGCGGCGTTGGTTTACTACACGTACGACCATTGTGATTAGTGTCGGCTTAGAGACGATCGATGATGTAAAAATAAGTTACAGTTTGCTTATTTAAAATAGAATTTCGACCCAAATCCTTCAACAGTGAATTATTATCATTATTTTTTCAAAATATTTAAGGTAAATACAATTAAGATTACATTTATATGTAAAGTCTGCCACGTAAACATTTTAATGGTAGAAACGGTAATGACGCCGCGCGTAACAGTAACCTAAAATCGTCAATTTTGAAAAGCCACCGTTAATCAGCAAATCGATCGATTGGCAATCGGAAAACACTCAGGTCTTGGGAAACTCGTACAGAATGTGTTTAAGTGGTTTTTGTAACTTTACAATTGTTTTCGGTCATACGGCAGACCATTAAACGTGGTCTACGAAAACCCAGTTGGAAGTGTGGGAATAACGAACCGTGGTAGTTTTTTGATACCGGATAGCGTCGAAGTAGATATATGGGATGGTTTGAAATTTAGTTGGCTTTCTGTTAAATTTAAAACCAGGCTCGTAAGACTATTTACTGTCGAGAAATCGAGGAAAATGTTTGCACAACCGCAGCCGTGTCGATGACGCGAATCACGACGGTTTACTAGTCGGTACGGTATGGTGTATATATTTACTAACCGTTTTGTTGCTCAGCATTACATTCCACTGTATTACTTCGAGTTAGTCTACTGCATTCGACATCAACTCTACCATGACAGAAACCGTCGTTCTCGCCGCTCCGGCACCAGTAGCCGCATCGCCGGCCGCGAAAAAGTCTCCTGCCAAGAAGAAGGCTGCTGCTGCTAAGGCAAAGAAGCCCGCCGCGTCCCATCCGACTACCTCCGTAATGGTCACGTCTGCCATCAAAGAACTGAAGGAGAAAAAAGGTTCGTCTTTGCCGGCTATCAAGAAATACTTGGCTGCCAACTACAAAGTCGATCCCGCCAAGCTGGCACCGTTCATCAGGAAATTTTTGAAAGCCGCCGTCGCCAACGGAACCGTCGTACAGACCAAGGGCACTGGCGCTTCTGGTCACTTCAAACTACCGGTTGCCGAGGTTAAACCGAAAAAGGCAGCTGTAGTCAAGAAGAAGAAACCAGTCGCCAAGAAAGTCAAAGCCCCTGGTGCCGTAAAGAGGAAGTCGACGTCTGCTAAGAAAGTGAAGCCCGCGTCCGGCGAACCAGCAGCTAAAAAAGTCAAAAAAGCTGTCGCCGCTAAGCCTAAGGCTGTCAAACCGAAGAAATCTCCGGCCAAGGCAAAAAAACCTGCTGGCGCTGTCAAACCCAAAGTGAAAAAGACTCCAACCAAGAAAACAGCAGCACCCAAGAAGAAGTAAATTGTGATCGACCCTCTCAACCCTTTAAAAACGGTCCTTTTCAGGACCACCAATTTTTTTATACGCAGCCCTAAACAATCGTACTTTAACTCCTAATCGTTTGACTCGATGTTGGTGATGAATTACAAGTCTTTTTTCAAAAATATATTCTATATTTTATTATCCATGTTAATTTGAGTTAAATTTGTGTTGTTTGTCTTCAATTTAATATTTAAAATTCCTTACTGTTTGTATACAATTTAGAATTTAGAAAATATATAATTCCTATTTTTTTTTTTTAATGTTCAATAATCAAGGAAAACTAACACATTTGTTGCAAAATAAATGTATCTTATTAGACATTTTTTGATAATTTACAAATTTTATGTCACACCGAATCGTGGTATTGCCGGAATACGACGTTTTGAAAAAGTAATAGCAAATCAATCGGATATCTACGTTAGTGCAAACGCCTAATAAATATTTATTTAAAAAAGCTGTACATTTATTATGATTTTCGAATAATTAACAAAAGTATAATAGAAATCCCCTATAGTACTATAGTATAATCTATATTTTTATAAATATTAATTATATAAAATATTTTGTATTTTTTGGACTTTTTGATCGATTACTGGTGGTCAAAAATTTAGTGTAGACCTTAGATACCGGTAACTCTTAATTTTTAAATTAAAGGATAAGTATTCCATATCAAATATTTGGCTAATTTATAATATTATAGAATCTAAACGTACTATCTGTTCAGGATACTCGAAGAGATGTAAGAAAACGTCAATGGAAATAAACTTATTATTGTGTATTGATCAAAAATAAAAATGTGAAAAAAATAATATTACTGCCGAAAAAAAATATAATGATAATAATAATAAAAAGTCGAAAAGAAATAAGTCAATACAGACTTAACACAGAAAGAACACTTCCGACTAAATTTGCAATTTGCTTTGGTTGGGCGGCCTATGGCCTATTTAGAGCACCAGGCTGAGCCTTTTCACTCTGTATGAGGTGTTTGATGATATTATTTGTCGGTTAGGCTAGGCGTGATGAGTGTGGAAATTTGCTGGTTGATAAACTGTGTTGGAGTGTTTTTGCAATGCGGAGTGCCTCTTTAAGTGGTGGAATATTTGTGGAGTTAAGAAGGTTTAAGTTTGACACTGAATAGTGGGCGCCGGTTATGATACGTAGAGTTTTATTTACACTAAGTCGTTAGTGTATGCAAAATAAAGCAACGGTGATAACGATGTCCCCTGTGGGACGCCTGCGTTGATTGACCGTGGGGTTGATAGGTGGTCGTCGATTTTTATTTGGAAGGATCTATTTTTGAGGAATGAGTTTAATAGTTTGATTAAGGGGAGGGGAACGTTAGCTGTCGTCAGTTTGAAGATCAATCCTTGGTGCCACACACGGTCGAAAGCTTTCGCCACGTCCAGGAAGACAGCCACTGATTTTTCCCCCTCTTGGGATCTAAATGTTAAATCGTCGATTAGTGTTATTAAAATATTAACTGTGTGGTTGTTGAATGACCCGTACGGAAGGCATGTTGCTCGTTCCTAATTTTGATGTGGTTTTTAAGACTTGATAGAATTATTCTCTCAAAGATTTTGGACATAGTATTCAGCAGTGAGATGGGTCTGTGGTTGTCGGGTAGGAGGTGGTTTTTCATTGGTTTAGGGATTATTACAATATGGGCTTTTTTCCAGTGGTCGGGGAAATAAGAAAATCCGAAGCAGGATGTGAATATGTTAGCTAGGAGAACGATTGCTATTTTTGGAAGGTGCTTTAGGGCCTTGTTTGTTATGCCATCTTCACCTGGTGCTTTCGCGGAGGGGAGGCGTTTCACTATACTCCATACCTCATTTGGTGAAACATAGGTTGTTGAAGAGGGTGATTTTACGTTACGAAGTTGTTTATTAGCGTTTTCAACTTCGGGTAGTGGAGGGCCAGGGTTGTTTTGGAATTGCTCTGACATTGCATCTGCAAATAGCTCGGCCTTCAGGTTTGGATCATAAATTTTTGAACTCTCCGGCGATTTTAGTGGTTGACACGGTGAAGGTTTTTGAAGAAGGCGGCGGTTTAGTTTGTAAATAGATTTGTTTTTGAAATTTAGTGTGGAGGTGAAAGTTAACCATTCTGATGATCTGTGGCGTGAGAGGATGTCTTTTACGTATGCCACCTGTTTATTGTAGAGTGATTTTATCTTTGGGTCGCGCGTATGTTGCCAGTTTTTCCGTAGTAGTCGTTTGGTATCAATCTCAAGTAGAATATCGTCCGGTAGCGGTTTCGGGGGCTCTGATTGATTCACTGAGTAGGAGCAGTTTCGGCATTCTGATTGGATGGCTTTAGTTAGTTTTTCAATGCTTTCATTTATGTCCGATATTGAAGATATGTGGTTATTTTTAATGTGAGAAGTTAGTTCATTTTGGAACTTCCTCTAATTTATCCTATTCCTTGCATTAGGTGGTCTACAGTTCGTGAGTTTGGAAGATAGGCTTAGAAGTTGCGGGTTGTGACCGAGGAGAGGTCGCAGTGGTTGGTGAGAGTGTAGTTTGTGTTTGTTGTACTAAGTAGAAAGATATCACGGACGTCTGGACGATGGTTATGGACATGGTAGTGAGTGGGTGAATCGGAGGCTGCGATAAAGTAGCGGTTTGTCGATTCCGCGTGTTGTACAATTGTTTTGCCACAAATTTACCTCAAATTAATATGGATAATAAAAACATCAAAAGAGAATGAAAAAGTCCAAAAAATACAAAATATTTTATATAATTAATATTTATAAAAATATAGATTATACTATAGTACTATAGGGGATTTCTATTATACTTTTGTTAATTATTCGAAAATCATAATAAATGTACAGCTTTTTTAAATAAATATTTATTAGGCGTTTGCACTAACGTAGATATCCGATTGATTTGCTATTACTTTTTCAAAACGTCGTATTCCGGCAATACCACGATTCGGTGTGACATAAAATTTGTAAATTATCAAAAAATGTCTAATAAGATACATTTATTTTGCAACAAATGTGTTAGTTTTCCTTGATTATTGAACATTAAAAAAAAAAAATAGGAATTATATATTTTCTAAATTCTAAATTGTATACAAACAGTAAGGAATTTTAAATATTAAATTGAAGACAAACAACACAAATTTAACTCAAATTAACATGGATAATAAAATATAGAATATATTTTTGAAAAAAGACTTGTAATTCATCACCAACATCGAGTCAAACGATTAGGAGTTAAAGTACGATTGTTTAGGGCTGCGTATAAAAAAATTGGTGGTCCTGAAAAGGACCGTTTTTAAAGGGTTGAGAGGGTCGATCACAATTTACTTCTTCTTGGGTGCTGCTGTTTTCTTGGTTGGAGTCTTTTTCACTTTGGGTTTGACAGCGCCAGCAGGTTTTTTTGCCTTGGCCGGAGATTTCTTCGGTTTGACAGCCTTAGGCTTAGCGGCGACAGCTTTTTTGACTTTTTTAGCTGCTGGTTCGCCGGACGCGGGCTTCACTTTCTTAGCAGACGTCGACTTCCTCTTTACGGCACCAGGGGCTTTGACTTTCTTGGCGACTGGTTTCTTCTTCTTGACTACAGCTGCCTTTTTCGGTTTAACCTCGGCAACCGGTAGTTTGAAGTGACCAGAAGCGCCAGTGCCCTTGGTCTGTACGACGGTTCCGTTGGCGACGGCGGCTTTCAAAAATTTCCTGATGAACGGTGCCAGCTTGGCGGGATCGACTTTGTAGTTGGCAGCCAAGTATTTCTTGATAGCCGGCAAAGACGAACCTTTTTTCTCCTTCAGTTCTTTGATGGCAGACGTGACCATTACGGAGGTAGTCGGATGGGACGCGGCGGGCTTCTTTGCCTTAGCAGCAGCAGCCTTCTTCTTGGCAGGAGACTTTTTCGCGGCCGGCGATGCGGCTACTGGTGCCGGAGCGGCGAGAACGACGGTTTCTGTCATGGTAGAGTTGATGTCGAATGCAGTAGACTAACTCGAAGTAATACAGTGGAATGTAATGCTGAGCAACAAAACGGTTAGTAAATATATACACCATACCGTACCGACTAGTAAACCGTCGTGATTCGCGTCATCGACACGGCTGCGGTTGTGCAAACATTTTCCTCGATTTCTCGACAGTAAATAGTCTTACGAGCCTGGTTTTAAATTTAACAGAAAGCCAACTAAATTTCAAACCATCCCATATATCTACTTCGACGCTATCCGGTATCAAAAAACTACCACGGTTCGTTATTCCCACACTTCCAACTGGGTTTTCGTAGACCACGTTTAATGGTCTGCCGTATGACCGAAAACAATTGTAAAGTTACAAAAACCACTTAAACACATTCTGTACGAGTTTCCCAAGACCTGAGTGTTTTCCGATTGCCAATCGATCGATTTGCTGATTAACGGTGGCTTTTCAAAATTGACGATTTTAGGTTACTGTTACGCGCGGCGTCATTACCGTTTCTACCATTAAAATGTTTACGTGGCAGACTTTACATATAAATGTAATCTTAATTGTATTTACCTTAAATATTTTGAAAAAATAATGATAATAATTCACTGTTGAAGGATTTGGGTCGAAATTCTATTTTAAATAAGCAAACTGTAACTTATTTTTACATCATCGATCGTCTCTAAGCCGACACTAATCACAATGGTCGTACGTGTAGTAAACCAACGCCGCTGCTTTACTACCTATACACTGTTATATTTTTCTATTATTTAGCATTTAACGTGTTGTAGCCGAACTATGATAATTCCATGCATACTGTTTTTATATAAATACAGTAGTTTATTATCTATTATGATCTAATAAGATATGAAGCGGCCGTAACCACCAAGAATCCTAAGACTCTGTATATAATAATGTAAGAATTGAAGGATTTCTTACAACGACACATTTTTGTCGTCCACTACATAAAATCTCTACCGTGCATCAGTCTAGCCTAGACTCAGTGTATATATATATTATACAGGTACCGATAATATTATGCTGTACAAGCAGAATAATTAGTCTAATCTCCCAAATTACCTGTCTTAGTCGAGTGTCCAGGCAGTTGGGTCGCGCTCTTACGTCGCCACTTGTTATTTAAGTCCAGAGCCCAGTCTTTAATCAACTATTTTTTTCTTTGTGGTGGGGGTGGGGGGGGTAAAATAACCCTATATACACCTGATAATAACTCTATCCACAAATCGCATTTTACTTAAATATTTTGGAAAAATAATTATAACAATCAATAATACACTACTAAACGATACTCGTCGAAACTAACTAAATATAACTAATTTTTGTGATGGTTGTACGTAACTAATTTATAATATTTATTTCTGTTGTAGACTAGTTAATTATAGTTTGGTGTAATGTAGCTAAGCCCAATCGAGGTAATAATACTGTGACGTAAATAATATGAAGAAAATTGTATAATATTAATTGTAGAGTTTTTTTAGGTACATATTATTTGTTGGTAATCTAATTCATGACAAGCCAAATTTAATTATTTAAAACACATTTTGTAAATGTTCATATTTCCTTGTTGTGGGATTGAACACGAGTAGGTAATAGGTAATTATTAGGTAAATAGTATTATTATCTAAGGTTAGGGGTTTGGTGCGCCTTGTTTTCTGAACTGTTTTGATGATTTGCTGATTGAAGCGGAGCCATGTATTATTTTGCAAAATCACCGTTGATAATGTTTAATAACAAACGTAAGTATTATGTGAATTCTAAAGATAATTATTCAAATGTACTCTAATATTTCTGATATCATAATGAAATGGGTAAATATCCAAATCTTTTTTAATACAATGCGATATTACAGAGCGTCTTTTATTCAAGTGGGACATTTTTGCCGAATATGACTTATATTATACCAAACATAGTAAACGGAATAAAAATCTATAGGAAAAAAAATCAACGAACTACAATACTACGTGTTCCTAATATTTTGACGATATGAAATGTTATCGACGTGTTTTAAATTTTAAATTTAACAAAATAGGTATCAACCAAACGAAATGTATTTTTATATATTTGCATTTTCTCTATAATTTTAATACATTCAAATAAGAATAGTGAGAAATTTAATTAAACACAAAATATCCAGTGATCTATCCCTTGAAAAAAACTAAATAGAAAACTATTGGGTTAATAAAAACTACGTGTATTAACAATAGCTTAATGTCCATTTCAATTACATGTTTTAGTGTAATGTAAATTTATTATTTCAACATTTATAAGTGTCATTGTATGATATAATTCGATTATAATGTGTTTGAAAGTTTGCGTTTACATAAAAATTATTAAAAAATCCTACACTCATATATTTTGTAATATATGAGTGTATATCATACAGTATCAACGATACTGTAAACATTTAAAACGTATATATTCAAACCAGATTTCATGTGGTTGTATGTAAGTGTAATATTGTATTCCATAATTTTTTTTTTTTATTATTGCAAAGTTTTATGAAAAATTATAAAAAAAGATGTGTAAATCCTTTTAAAACTAATAGTTATTTTTATCAGGATTTATTATTTAAATCGATTTTGATGATATTTTAAGTATTAATTAATAATTTCCGAATGAAACGTAATACGATATTATGTATAGAATATATTTAATTTTATTTGTAGATCATTGTACATTAAAATATTTAAAATTAAATTAAACCAATTTCAGTAAGTACAACGTTTCACAAAAAATACAAATAGAGGCATATTATGGAGATAGATAACCGAAAATATATAATTGTGAGCATTAAATAAATATACATTATATTATTAAAACAATGTAGAGAAATTGATAATAATATTATTCAAATGACCTAGTATTTACATCTTACACTTGATAAAGTTTACAAGTGTGTGTATAATCAGAAAAATATATGATTGGCTATGCAAATAAATGTCTTATTGTCTTTATTTAAAAATAAATGATTTGATATATGTGGTGGCCCTTAAAAGGGCCGTTTTAAAGTGGTAAACTCAAACATAATTAAGCACGTTCACCGCGGATACGACGAGCAAGTTGGATGTCTTTGGGCATGATCGTGACGCGTTTTGCGTGAATTGCGCACAAGTTGGTGTCTTCGAACAAACCGACCAAATAGGCTTCGCTGGCTTCCTGTAACGCCATGACGGCGGAGCTCTGGAAACGCAAGTCGGTCTTGAAGTCCTGTGCGATTTCACGCACCAGACGTTGGAACGGCAATTTGCGGATTAACAGCTCAGTGCTCTTTTGGTAACGACGGATTTCACGGAGAGCGACTGTTCCCGGACGGTAACGATGGGGTTTCTTCACTCCTCCGGTGGCTGGTGCGCTCTTACGGGCGGCTTTGGTTGCCAACTGCTTTCTGGGAGCCTTTCCTCCGGTAGATTTACGTGCTGTTTGCTTGGTACGAGCCATTTTGGATTTGGTTGTGTGTTAGACGAACTGTAAAATACTGATGGTTCCCCGTTACGAAACACACTAGTATTTATACACAAAACGGATTCGTATCTGTCGTCCCCATTGGTCGATGGCGTTGTTGATAATCGGTAAGTGGGAGAAATCAAATTGAGCATTTCGATTGGCCGCGCGTGCTCCGTGAAACGCATAAATACATTGACATTTGTACCCGTTGTATCAGTTAACGTTCAGCGTTCAAAGCAGCAGCTCTTCAAGTAACCAGCTAGAAACTACATCAAAACAACATGACCGGACGCGGTAAAGGAGGAAAAGGTCTTGGAAAAGGAGGAGCCAAACGTCATCGTAAAGTACTGCGTGATAACATCCAGGGAATAACCAAGCCTGCCATTCGTCGGTTAGCTCGTCGTGGCGGAGTGAAACGTATTTCCGGTTTGATCTACGAAGAGACCCGCGGTGTTTTGAAAGTATTCCTGGAAAACGTAATCCGTGATGCCGTAACATACACTGAGCACGCCAAGAGAAAGACAGTAACCGCCATGGACGTTGTGTACGCCCTCAAACGCCAAGGTCGTACCCTGTACGGTTTCGGAGGTTAATAATACACACACGCACATATCTTCATAAAAAGGCCCTTTTCAGGGCCACCAAATATTTACCACTGGTACATTAATTATACTAGGTATGCTCTTTTCTTTTAATGTAATAATATGATTATTACGTATAGGCCAATGAGAAGACTAGATATACAATTGGTCTGACATATTTTTTTCTACTAACTTCCTGAAACAGAAAATTAGTTGCGGTAAACTGTTTGACTTCAGAACGATATGAGTTTCATCATATAAATATAGAGTTTATTATATAGTTTAAAACGATCGGTTACTTATTTTTGTGGATTGTTGTTATGAATCATAATTCATAACTTCTGATTGTGATTAATCGTCGTTTACGCGATACAAAAAGTAAGAATAACTACACAAATTCAATGTTAATAATAAAACATATTTATTAATTTTTATAAAAGATTTACATGATGATATGTACATAGGTATATCATCTCTACAAATCGCACTAGAACAAAATTTGTAACCATCAATTACCAAAAGAATTTTGTTCTTGTAATTTGTTTCATAGTGAACGGATGATGTTTGACTGACAAGCAAATTAATTATACTGGTATAATATTGTATTATTATTTTATTGAATCTCATCAAAAATAGAAGTTTAATATTAGAATATGCAAATAATTTTGTATTTATATTTATAATATAGTTCGTTATCTTAATATAGTAGATGGTCAAATTTACAATAAAAATCGTCGTAGCTCTACGTACACCTTATCACCACACGATAATAATAATGGACAAAATCGAATTTTATTCAATAAATGACTTATAAATTATATGTGAGTATTTATAAACTATTGTGTCGAATTATAAAACCGTATAGTTTCAGTAGCTGTAATCTCTAGTAATTGTCTACTAATGTTTGTACTAAATTATAACTATTATATTGGTGAAAAAAATTACAACCAAACCGGCCCAATTCGTTAATATATTCACATAATATAGTTGAATACAATTACAAGAGTCATATAGGTACTTGTCCAGTAAATGAACAATGTACGTTGTAATAGGTACATACAATATGTTGTGATGATTAAACAATATTAAAAATAAAATAAAAAATAACCTCATTCCGTACCAAATTCTAAATATTATATTTATAATTCAAATCACCCATGATGGTAGAACGATAGTGCACCTACTCTTATTTATAAACAACAATTCAAGACCAAGTATTAGTCCGGGCAGGCTGACTACATAGTAGTCCATGTGTAAATATTGGTGGCCCTAAAAAGGGCCTTTTTAGTAAAGATTCATGATGGTTAGCAAATTAGACTTTCTTTTCGGTCTTTTTGGGCAAAAGAACGGCCTGGATGTTGGGCAACACACCACCTTGTGCGATTGTAACACCTGATAACAATTTGTTCAATTCCTCATCGTTCCTGATTGCCAATTGCAAATGTCTAGGAATGATACGGGATTTTTTGTTATCACGGGCAGCGTTACCGGCCAACTCCAAAACTTCTGCTGCCAAGTATTCCATGACGGCGGCCAGGTATACGGGTGCTCCGGCTCCGACACGCTCGGCGTAATTTCCTTTTCTCAACAGACGATGGATACGACCGACCGGGAACTGAAGTCCGGCACGGGACGACCTGGTCTTGGATTTGCCTCCTTTTGATTTTCCTGCTTTGCCTCTTCCGCTCATGATTATATTTGTTCTGGACGGTTGCTTTGAAATGTATTCGAACACTGAATGAATAAAATTACATCAGTAGGGACCTTATATAGTCGATAACTGGAAAACAATTTTATTATTGGACAAATTGAAGCATTATGATGACATAACATGACATCGTCAACTTTGCAACTACAACTAAACGATGTTGTTTTCAATCGTCATTATAATGATATTTATTCATAGAGAAGTTACTATTTTTATCAAACACATAAACGCTGTTAAATTCTTTTTGTTTCGTTACACCTATTAAAATTTGGCCAATGACCGTACGACATGTCTCCTTGGGTTAGTAATATATACCGTCGTTTTCTGAACTCTGGTATCATTCGTGTTTGTACTGTCGTGTCGTCTACAATCACCGTGTTTTAACAATTTCCAATCATGGCTCCAGGAGGTAAATCTGCAGGAAAAGCAATGAAAAAATCGTCCGGCAAGGCTCAAAAGAACATCGCCAAATCCGACAAGAAGCGCAAGCCAAAGAGGAAAGAATCGTACGCCATCTATATCTACAAAGTATTGAAGCAAGTACATCCCGATACTGGCGTCTCCTCGAAGGCTATGAGCATCATGAACAGTTTCGTCAACGATTTGTTCGAACGTATCGCCGCAGAATCCAGTCGTTTGGCTCACTACAACAAACGTTCGACAATTACTAGTCGGGAAATCCAAACTGCCGTCCGATTACTTTTACCCGGTGAATTGGCTAAGCACGCAGTCAGTGAAGGTACAAAAGCCGTCACTAAATACACCAGTTCCAAATAAATTGATATTCATTTTGGGAATCCTGACAATTAAAACGGCCCTTTTCAGGGCCACCACATATTCTATACTAATTTTACTCCAAAGTCATCCTACCAATCGATGAATCTACATATGTATTAAACACAAGGATTTTACAGTGTTTATTCTTACAATATACCTATCCCGTCTATGGAATATTCTTTTATGCTTGATAAAAACCAACCAAAGTCAAATAAATTGACATTATGTTGAAAAATTCACAGATTTTATCAAAGGTGACTAATTTTAATCGCATGCGACATAAAATTGGTACCTATTCTTAAGTCGATAATTTTTTTTCACTTGTCGAATACGATAAAGTAAATCGAATGAACCAAAATGGTAACAACACAAAATCTAGATTTTAACCTCAAACAATGTCGAAAATTATAAAAATAATTATTTTATTTCTTTATCACTGAAAATGTTATCAACGATAAATTTATTTAATTAAATCAATAGTTTCTATTTGCATATTTTTAGCCATTTAAACTTTTATGTAGTGCATTGTTGTTCGTTATCGTTTTTACTTTAATAAATGGTGATAATGATTCAATTAAATACTGATTAAGATCTTTAGTTAGTTTAACATTTTTCACGAATAATTGATCGGATAATGTGAAAGGATCCACATGATTTTCTTTTGTTAATATAGTCTTCCATATAACCAGTTTTGTAAAAAATGTATTAAAATCCTGATACTAGTATTCGCATGGAAAAGTATTTAAAATACTTATAAAATAATGTATTTTACGAATACTCATAAAGTATTTGAATACAATTATAAGTATTTTGTTTTATTTTTTTCAAACCTACATACCCAGACTAAATACTACCTAACACTGTAAATTTAAAAAAATTTAAAATTAATTTTAATCTCTGAAGATTTTTAGAGATAAAAACATGTTGGTCAAAATAGTTAAAATATTATGTGTTTTTATAAAGTCAATTTTTTTCGATATTTTTTTAATATTTAACATTTTACTATTTATGACTCGAAAACGCTAATAATGTACTTAAACGGATATTGGAACAATTAGCACCGATGATAATAAGTGCAAATAACGATATTGATGATACAACAACAGTATCATCAATTTCTAATATTCGTAAAACAAATAATTAAATTTGGCCCAAATTAATTGGGGTTATTTTGATAATAAAGTTTCACAAGTTCAATCTTCGTCAAATCCATCTCCAACTGCAACTTTAATAATACGCCAATATTTAGAAATGCCATTGTTGGATAGAAAAAAAATCCATTACATTTCTGGAAGCAACATAAAAATACCTTTCCTGAGTTATACAAACTGCAACTTCAATTCCCAGCAAGAGAGTATTTTCCAAAGCTGGATTGTTAACCAATACTCGAAGAAATAGGCTGTCACCAAAAAATTTCGACTATATAATATTTTTAAATAGTAAATTAAATATGTTGTAAAATACTCAATCAGTTTTAATTATTATTTTAATTTTTAAGTTTTGAACAGTAGTTGTTTGTTATAAGCCTAACACAATGATTATAAATCGTCAATTGTTTTATTTTAAAAAGTATTTTGTTTTTATTTTATAATTTATAATAATAAATGTAAAGCGTTATTTCAATTAAAAATATTACTATGAATTTTTATTAATAAGTTGATTATTTTAATCGAGTGAATATATCAAGGAATATATCAGTTATGAATTTATGATGGTTATGTATACATTTCAATTTTCATTCTAAATAATATTTCGATTATTCTTCCCATCACTACTTTATGTTCCATATCTATTATTAATAATCAAAATATCTCATTACGTCATATGTTTACCTATAAGATTTTTTGAACAATCAACTATTAGGGCCGCGTTGGTGATAAATATTATATTGTTAAAACATAGTGGCCCTGAAAAGGGCCGTTTTATAATTGTCAGAATTCCAAATCAATATAAAATTATTTGGAACTGGTGTATTTGGTAACAGCCTTTGTTCCTTCACTAACAGCGTGCTTAGCCAATTCACCGGGTAACAGTTAATGTTGTGTTTAATTGTTTTTGCAGTTGGATGGCTGCTCTTTTCGGGTTGTTGTTTGAGGTGGTGAACATGGTATCGTCGGCGAATAGGTACAGCCGAGCATTTTGGTTGAGGGGGACGTCATTTGTGTAGGCCAAGTATAGTGTCGGCGAGAGACAGGAGCCTTGAGGTACACCTGCAAGAACCGGCCTACTACTGGATATGATGGAGTTTAATCTTACCGAGAAAGTACGGTCTGTTAGGAACGAGTTTATTATAATTAGTAGTGGTGTGGGGGTACCCAAGGCGTGGAGCTTATATAGTAGGCCTGCGTGCCAGACCCGGTCGAAGGCTTTTTCGACGTCGAGAAAGACAGCGGCTGTGCGCAGATTATTGTTTGAATTTGCTGCCAAATTGTCAATGAGGCCGACAAGCTGGTGGGTTGTTGAATGTTCTGGACGGAAACCGTATTGTTCTTTCCTGATTTTGGGACCAATCGCAGCATAAAGTTTTGCCAAAACAACTCGTTCGAAGATTTTTGAGAGGGATGATAGAAGTGCGATAGGGCGGTAGTTGGCTGGATGTCGGTGGTCCTTTCCTGGTTTGGGGATGGTAATGATGATTGCGTGCTTCCACGATTTTGGGAAGTAGCCAATTCGCAGACATCCGTTTAAGAGGTGGGTCAGAAACAAAACTGATTTCCTGGGTAGGAGTTTGACGGCTAAGTTAGTGATGGAGTCTGCGCCAGGTGCTTTGCGTTTTGCGATACGATTTATTATTTGTTGGACGGTGTTCGGTGTTGTGTAGTAGCCAGTATGTGGGGATGATTGAAGAGAGTGGATGAAGGTGACATCTGGTATGACTGGGCCCGTAGTTGTTTTCAAACGTCAGTTAACAACCGATTATATTACTAACTCAAGGATGGCACGTCATACGGTCATTGGCTAAATTCTGTTAGGTACGACGGAACAAAAAGAATTTTACAGCGGTACGTGTCTGATAAAAATATTAGTTTCTTCATGAATAAACATTGTTATTATGCTTATTGAAAATGACATCGTTTAGTAGTAGTCACAAAGTAATCGGTGTTATGTAATATCGTCATAACGTTTTATTCTGTCCAATAGAAAAATTGTTTTCCAGTTATCGACTATATAAGCTGCATAATCATCAAAATTTCATCATTCTGTGTCTGAGTATAGTTCAAGGCAGTCGTCAGCTAAAAGCACAATCATGAGCGGAAGAGGTAAAGCAGGCAAATCGAAGGGAGGTAAATCCAAGACCAGGTCGTCCCGTGCCGGACTCCAGTTCCCAGTCGGTCGTATCCATCGTCTGTTGAGAAAAGGAAACTACGCCGAACGCGTCGGAGCCGGAGCACCCGTATACCTGGCCGCCGTCATGGAATACTTGGCAGCCGAAGTTTTGGAATTGGCCGGTAACGCTGCCCGTGACAACAAAAAATCTCGTATCATCCCCAGGCATTTGCAATTGGCCATCAGAAATGACGAAGAACTCAACAAACTGTTGTCCGGTGTTACAATCGCTCAAGGCGGTGTGTTGCCCAACATCCAAGCCGTTCTTTTGCCCAAAAAGACTGAAAAAAAAGTCTAATAATACCTTCTACCAAAATATTCTACTAAAAAGGGCCCTTTTCAGGGCCACTAATTTTAAACAACTGTGAAATTACAATCGTGGATATACTTGGACTAGTCTTGCCATCGCCTGACATATTCATGTTCCTCCAGGAGACAGGATCGGACAAACCTTATAATTATTATGCTCATTAACATAGTCTACACATTTGTTGTTATCAAACCTTTATGTTTATATGTTTATTGAAAATCTATTTGTAAAAAAAAAAAAATGTATATTATCCCAATGGCCAAGTTGCCGAGGGTTATTTCTTTAATAAAAAAAAAAAATACTACACTACTCGAGGTTACATTTAAGAACATTTGTGTAAAATAAACTATCCAAGTTTACTTTACTAGTTTAAATTTCTTTATTTGTATATTTTCAACATTTTGTACGATTTGTATTAGTATTTACATGTCCACTGCCCGTTTACAATGACTATTGTAATTGTAATAATTAATATTATGATTTATTATGTTTTTTCATAATAAATTAATTGATTTATTACACCGCACAAAATACAAATTACTGCAGCCATAATTGAACGTTAGAAATCCTAAAATTCGATAGGTATTGACCATCCGGCGCTGTTAATGATAACCTAACCAAACCTACTCATTAATTTACTGCGTAACAATTAATCAATCATAACTATCTACAGAAATAAATAACCGACCGTGCAATTTATAAATATCCCTAAACTAGGTACTTTACATTGATGTTTCATTAAATGTCATAGTACTGTACATACACTGGCCGACAGTGTTAGACATGTTATATTATATTTTGTTCTGTCAGAACATATTTCGGTAAAACATAAAAAAATAAAATGTATAATGTAGAATTCAGGTGTTCAAAACAAATAATAATGGTTTTCAGCATTTTGAAAAATAAACCTTATGTTATTAACATAATATTATACATTACTGTAACCACTAACCATACAATTCTACAATCATGACACAGTACTAATTATTTAAAAATAAGATTTTTGTGGTCAGTATTACATACACCACAGACTAGTCGTATACTCAGTTTTCGATTTTTACCTGTCAATCGATCAAGTAATTGTAAACAACTTTTGGTGGCCCTGAAAAGGGCCTTTTTAATAAATGTTGTTACATGGTATTAATATGCGTACACTCTAACCGCCGAAACCGTACAATGTACGGCCTTGACGTTTAAGGGCATAGACGACGTCCATGGCTGTAACGGTTTTCCTCTTGGCGTGCTCGGTGTATGTTACGGCATCACGGATTACGTTTTCCAGGAATACTTTCAAAACACCGCGGGTCTCTTCGTAGATCAAACCGGAGATACGTTTCACTCCACCACGACGAGCTAACCGACGAATGGCGGGCTTGGTTATTCCCTGGATGTTATCACGCAGTACTTTACGATGACGTTTGGCTCCTCCTTTTCCAAGACCTTTTCCTCCTTTACCGCGTCCGGTCATGTTGATTTTATGTAGTTTCTAGCTGGTTACTGCTTCAAACGCTGAACGTTAACTGATGTCACGGGTAACAAATGCCAATGTATTTATGCGTTTCACGGAGCACGCGCGGCCAATCGAAATGCTCAATTTGATTTCTCCCACTTACCGATTATCAACAACGCCATCGACCAATGGGGACGACAGATACGAATCCGTTTTGTGTATAAATACTAGTGTGTTTCGTAACGGGGAACCATCAGTATTTTACAGTTCGTCTAACACACAACCAAATCCAAAATGGCTCGTACCAAGCAAACAGCACGTAAATCTACCGGAGGAAAGGCTCCCAGAAAGCAGTTGGCAACCAAAGCCGCCCGTAAGAGCGCACCAGCCACCGGAGGAGTGAAGAAACCCCATCGTTACCGTCCGGGAACAGTCGCTCTCCGTGAGATCCGTCGTTATCAGAAGAGTACCGAACTGTTGATCCGCAAATTGCCGTTCCAACGTCTGGTGCGTGAAATCGCCCAGGACTTCAAGACCGACTTGCGTTTCCAGAGTTCCGCCGTCATGGCGTTACAGGAAGCCAGCGAGGCCTATTTGGTCGGTCTGTTCGAAGACACCAACTTGTGCGCAATTCACGCCAAACGCGTCACCATTATGCCAAAGGACATCCAATTGGCTCGTCGTATACGTGGAGAACGTGCATAATTCTTTCTTTTTGTCGTGTATTATCCCCCTCTAAAAAGGCCCTTTTCAGGGCCACTAATTTTCACACCTAAAGTCGTGCAAAAGACCACAAATATGATAATATTTTCCTATTAATATACAATATCATAAATATATATTTTTTATGCATTCGTAAATAGGCGTATAATCCTCCATTATGCCCTCACAAATACAATAGTGTATCATCTATGAATTATGTCATGATATAATTTTAAATATATTCTTTTAGACTAATAGATTTTTATAAATTATATTTGTAATAAAAAACACGTCGTGTTGCACCTATTAAGTAATTGACCACATCCCAATTGATACACGTCAATGTATTATAAGTACCTATTATAGTACTACCTACTTACATGGAAATATTATACTTAATATTACACTATATTATATATAGTATAATTTTATTTATTTGATGATTTTACACGATGTTCACCCGATCTAATAAGCTCTTATTCCGTTAAAAATTTAATCTAAACATATTTTTAACAGTAATTGTTATACGTAAAATTAAGAAACTTGTATATTAAAATAAAACTTATTCAATGATGACTGAACAATAATTTTGAACACATTTTTAAATTGTTGACATAATTGCCCATAAATGATAGATAAGTACCTACATAACTTATTTCCCTGATAAATATTTAGTACATAAAATTAAAACTATATTGTATAATACAAAAAAATGAATTCTTTCACGTGTACACGGCACACAATAGAGAAATTATATAACGGTTTAAAAACAAAAAAGTTAAACCTACCTTAACCGCTATTTTTCGGGGTCGAAGCAAAAGAGGAAGTCGACGTCTGCTAAGAAAGTGAAGCCCGCGTCCGGCGAACCAGCAGCTAAAAAAGTCAAAAAAGCTGTCGCCGCTAAGCCTAAGGCTGTCAAACCGAAGAAATCTCCGGCCAAGGCAAAAAAACCTGCTGGCGCTGTCAAAACCCAAAATGAAAAAGACTCCAACAAAGAAAACAGCAGCACCCAAGAAGAAGTAAATTGTGATCGATCGATTTACTTCTCCTCTCAACCCTTTAAAAACGGTCCTTTTCAGGGCCACCAATTTTTAAAACGCCGCCCTAAACTTAACTCCTAGTCGACTAATTCAACGTTGGTGATGAATATATAAGTTTTTTTTCAAAAATGTATTCTATATTACATCTCTCTTTTGTTGTTTTTATTATCCATATTAATTTGAAGTAAATTTGTGTTGTTTGTCTTCAATTTAATATATAAAGTTCCTTACTGTTTGTATACAATTTAGAAAATATATAAATTCCTTTTTTTTTTATAAAATAGATCAAGTTAAAATAAAATTGTGATACAATTCTTCAAATTCACGATTATTTATAATTATTTTATAATTGAATTTGTAGCATTTGCATATTCGTTTTGTACAAACACAAAAATAGCAGAGTAAGAAACAAATACGTTTAATACTGAAACAAAGCTAGTTTTGATATTGTATTTGCATATTAAAATTTTTTTTTTTGGTTTTATTGCATATTTTAAATAATTAATAATTTTATTAATATTTTGCCGTTGACAATTTTATTTCATTTAAATATTATATATAATACAACTAAAATAATTTTGAATTTAAATTTAAATTTTTGATTATGGTTGACTGTTTCTAGATTTTTTCCTAAAAACTTGTCTCGAGTTGTGGCCGATTTGATTTATTTTCCAATAATGGTTAATAGGTCACAGATACGTCAGTCTCACCGATATCAGACATGTTCATATTTTAATAATCTATGACCTATGTACTTTTTAACGGTTGTTCATACGTGTTTTTAAGTTGTATTTAACATACAAAGAAAATATATTCGTTAAAATAATATTGATACAAAAAAAATTCTTATTTTAATTCAAAAATATTAGTTTTGAACTACATATTTTTAATGAATATTTTTGATTATTTTTTAGAGCTACAAGTTCTCTGCCATAATCATTACATAATATACCGGTTTTATTTGCTTTACTTCCAGTAACGATTAATTATTATATTACTTACTTAAGACGTATCCCCAACAATAATGTCATTAAAAACTTGAATATACTTCGCTATCTATTGAGAAATATGAAAACTATTTTTCACATTTTGGCTGGTACACTAATTAATCGGTAGATGGCAGGACAAATTTCAAAAATAAGTTTTTGTTAAAATAAATTTGATGATGTACCCAATTCTATGCTAAACGTGTGATTCCTCCATTTTGTTTAAAATTAATAAATTGTTGCGATGTGCGTTTGAAGAGTTTAGTAAAAAGTTGTTATATACCTATACTTCAAACCTATTCACACGATTAAAAGTTAACGGTATTCTCTTGTAAGTTAATAAGTTAATATAAATTAATATATTTATATTTATTATATTATAATAGGTATAGGAGGTGAGGTTTTTGACAACGTTTATTCATCCTAATAAATCTCTAAATTATTTATAGTAATATAAATAAATTATAAAACAACTTTTTATAATTTTAACAATTAGGTATTATAATATTATATAATATCAATATTATAATGCATATTAACTTTTATTAATACATTTTATATATATAACTAAAATACTAATAATATATGTTATTAATTTATTCTTCACTATACAATATACACAAAATTAAAATAAAGAATAAACGATACAATGTACGTATGTTATATTTAACTCCAAATTTAGGTACCTCTTTAAATATTTTACATTAAATAATTCGTTAATTCGTATATTTAAAAGTCGTCGTGTCTGTAACGTATAATAATGTTATTTTTATAAGTCTATAGATTTTAAAGCTTAGTATATTATTGCGTAAATTGTAGAAAGATTAAAAACAAGTTGTATATCAGTTTTATTATATTGTGCAATGTAGATAATCTGTTATCGGATTTATGTATCGTAGTTTGTTAAAAGAACGATCGTAGTGTGATTTTATCAGACATTCGTTTCGTTATACTATACATGTCTACATAATATTCTTGTCTATAAATGTATAATTTACGATATATTAAATAATATTTGAATCATTTGAATAATAAAAATGGAGTTTATTACAAGCACAAAAAGGAAAAAAAATGATTGTAGAAAATGGCCATAAGTATATTTTGGCAATACAGCTGCTAAAAATGTTGAACGGTGGCGTTGTTCAATTAAAAAATTGAAAAATAATTAAATATGCTCAGCGAAAATATTAATTCAAGACGGAAATATTATTAAAAAGCATGGTATGTTGCGAACAATTATTTATATTTTAAAAATATTAATTTAAATTTTTTTTAAAATTTAAAATTAAAAAATATTATATAAAACAAATTAACTGTTTTCGCAATAGATATTAAATTTTCTTTTATAGATGAGCATAATCACGAACAATGTTCAACTATTACAAGACAAAATATAGCTGCGGCATGCAAGCATGTGGCTGTCGAGAATATAAGTATTCGTCCTAGAAAAATGATTTTAACTGAAATGAATAATTACATGACTAATTCAGATTTCACTACATCTGATGTACCTATATCTGCTTTACGAAAAAGTATTTACCATGCTCGTAAAAATTTCTTCCTTCAAATCCTAAATCTGTTTGATAAAACATCAAATGATATGAATTTCACCACATCTAAAAACGAAGATCTTTTATTAATTAATGACAAAATATCTTATATAATTTATGGCCTACTAGCTATGATAATTTCAAATTCCATGAAATTTATTTTCTTGAAATTTTCATGAAATATTTCATTTTAATGAAAAATAAAATATAAATTATTATATCTTAAAGTTTATAATCACGTCAACTTGCAAGTGAAAATTTTAAAACTTGGTTTATTGTGTGAAATAAATAATAATAATAATAATAACCAATAAGGATCCTATTAATAATACTAGTGATAAATTCTAGGGTTCGGAAGTTGTTATATCTACTTTTTTTTGGACTATTTGATTTATTTCTTAGTGAGCTAAAAATATTTTTCCACTACGAAAAATGTAAAGTGCGTATTTTTGCATATTTTCTGTGTATAATCAATATATTATTTTTAATCAACTATAACTGAACACGTTTAAAAGAAGAAAAAATATTTCAAAAAGAGTGGAATTTTCAATTTTGAAATATTTCAAATTTAGAACCCTAATTATAATAGGTATGTTCCTTTAGGAAATATCTAAACAAAAATAAGTATTGCAAAACACAACATAATATAAGAAATATTGTTGTGTTTAAAATTTAAAATATGTTTTATTTTAGATACACTGTAATTAAAACATTCGTGGAAAAATTGCATGGTAATGTTATATGGGGAAAAATACACTCGGGACTAGAAAACAAAAAACACACTATTTTGTTAAACTCGTTCTGCTATGAATCCAAAAACGTATCTACTGCAAACGAATGGACAAATGTGTAGACATTTCCATAATAAATTATTTTTGTAAGTTGAATCGCAAACTAAACATAAGTTTATAATGTATATTATAAATATTAAATAATAGTACACGTTTGACAAAGGTTGAAATATATATAATAAAGTAACATAGCGTTACAGTTTTACAAACCCACGCACATAGGCGAATAGCGTTATATTCGAGGCGACACCGACGTGGTCGAAAATGCGATAAATACATTGTGAAATAATATAGTATTGTTATTCATTTTAATTTCATAAGAATAAATATCTATACATGATTATATTAATGTCAGAATAATTACAGGTATAATATGATGCACGCTTAATAAGTAAAAATATAGGAAGTGTCATTAAGTTGCTAAAAATATACATCATATTATAATAACGGTCAAATTTGGCGTTTTACTCTCGACCGGATGTAAAATAATAATTAGGATAATTAGATCCTCCAGGACCGAACTCCAATGCAAAAAGCATATATTTTAGAACGGTTTTAAAACAAAACGTATCAAGTAAACCTGTAATTCGAATAATTCGATCTAAAAACAAGTTTGAATTTGTCATGAAATTTACTTGAAAATTATATTTTTACATTGTTCATTAATTTTTTTAGTCCAATACTATTAATATTTTAAAATTCTTAATATTCAAATATTCAAGGGATCTTAAATCTTTTATAGTGTCAAAAAAAATTTGGCAAGTGAATACTGCTCTGCTGTAGTAGGTGTCCAGTAAATATTACTATGAAGGATATATTCAATTTGAATTCAATTATAAATAAATAATAGTAATGTATATTGTACGAAAAACTATTCTGAACCGAGACCGTCTAAAGCTCCGTGGAAACTTAATAATAATAAAAAAAATTGTTTTAAGCAAAAGGTTTTATGTTCATTCAATCATTACTGATTGGTATATTAATTACTATAATTTCTACTTGCATCTTGACCTTCACTGTATTTATCTCAATTAAAATATGCTATATTGTGTCCAAGCTTTGCACTATTAGTCTATTACGTGCTACACCTTCATGGCTTCGCTGACTGTTTTCGCTATCTTTGCAACCAGTCGGTGCTATACTTCTTCAAAGGCAGTTGTCGAGGTACTACCTTTGCGCATTCGCTAAAGATTGTCGCTGAGACTTCGTCGACCATTGCCATTGTACCTTTGCAACCAGTTGGTGTATGCTACATAGTACATTTTTAAGGCCAGTTATTGATTTGCTTTCGTCATGACTACTCCGTGGCATGTTACCGCTACTTTTTCACCACCAGTTTTTGAATCGCCTTCGTGGCAAATCGCCGCTTCGCAGCCGAGGCTAGTAAATATACAATTAAGTTAATTATTTTATTAAAGGTTATACAAATAAATCATGTTAAACCAGATTATCTCTATAGCATATTAGTATAGATATTGAAGCTACATAATATTATTACCATTGATGTGCATTAAAGTAAAATGTCGTGATTTATTACTTAGATCTTAGATTGGTGCACAATATTTCCACTGTTGCAGTTTGCATTGATAGATGTTATATTATTTTGTATTCTGTGTTATGGTTCAAATGTTCGATACTCAGCACAATTAAAAAAGAAAACAGTCGTACATAATACTATTGTATTTAATAATAACATCCGCTTGAAAAGAGTTTATTTATTCAAATTGTTTGGAATTTAGAATTGCATTATTTTCATTATTTAATAATTGGCAAATATTGTAATACCTATTAAAATGTTAAATATTTAATCAAATATAGATGAGTGTATTTTATTTAAAATTATTAGGTACTAATCGATTGTGTATCTACTATTATGTTTACATAATATCTGCAGGAATTATGATTGTATTTATTATTTTGTTTAGAGTTGTAAAGTTATTTCATAGTTTTAAATATTAATATAATATATTATATTGTGGGGTGATATTATTTTATTTTAAGATATTACAATAACGTATAATATATTATAAATTTATATACTTATCAATACTGAATAATATCTTTAAATTTAAATCAATAATAAATCATTACGATCAGAAAATAATGTTAAGAAATTCTTGGTTAATCGGATAACATATGTAAGTTTTTTTTAAGTATTTATAAAAAAGAAACAAAAATAACACACTACAAAAATACACACAAAAAAATCACGTCGTTGTAAATTCAAAGCATTTATCGCTCCGCTTAGAATTTAATAAGCGGAAAAGTAATTTTAAAGTAAAGATTAAATTATTATGACGAGTTCAAATATTGTTTTTCAAAAGTGATATCGAATTACTATGATATATAATATGTTACAATTGACATAAGATGGGGTATATTTTAGTAGAAAACACTGTTGCGATCGAATTTGCTTGTCGTGTGAGATATGAACAAGTTAAAAAATCAATGAGTTTGAGTATATAATGTATACAGTTTGCACGTTTTTTTTTAAGTTTAAAGGCTAAATTTTATTATTCTCAATTAATTTCCATTTAATGACTCGTGAACTTTTAACGCATATTATGAATATAAAATTTGAATATTACATTATACAATTTATATTTCATTAGCACATTAACAATTTTAGACATTCAGTGTGAGACAATAAAATTAGTGTTTATACTTAAATATAGTTTTTGGGAGACGTGAGTATGAACACCGTTTGAACCTAAACATTTTTGTTCTCTAAAACAAGATAAATAAATAATATTAGAGACATTGAATAATATCCAATAAATCTGGCAATGAGAAGATACTCTTTTGGTTTCTTTTAGAAACTCACTGCCCCCGTCAACCACGTCACGACATTTAATAATATTAGTGTTAGCAAGTTAATCCGTTCGAAGTGCCAAACATTATAAAACCACTACATCGGAAGGGATAGTTCAGAATATAAATTCTAAATAATTCATAAAATATCATAATTCCTACAAGGTTACAAGTCTACGATCAAGGTAGGACTAGACCACCTTGGCTATATAAACACAGTAAACTATTGTAGACTACAGGAAATAGTGTTATGTGGTACTCGGGGAATTCAATACCGACCGTTTTTAAGAAGTTTAAAATAGTACATTTTCACATTGTGTACGTGTGAGTTGTGTAAATGTGTTTGTAGTAAATCATCATTACTGTGCGAGGCTGAAAATATTACTGCTACACGTTTTTGCGTACGTACACACATCGCACATGTATCGACAATTTAAGTTACACTTTTCACTAATAATACCTAAGTATAAAGCCAATATAAAGCGTTTAATTTTGTCCAACGTACGTATTATTTGAAATTTTCAGTCATTATTGGTACACTTTTATAATTTTTATTCCAATAAATGTTTAAAAATTCTTCAAAACGTATATTTTCAATTCAAATTTCAAAATGAAGTAGACAATAGCTGTCAACGTTTGAAAATAAAACTAAACGATTAATGAATTAACTTTATACCTATTTTATTGTAATATGTTTTCAAATTTCTTATTACAGTAATAGTTTTATTGGTACGATGTGCAAAGTACATTAATAGAAGATTTATAGGAGATGCAGTCAGAATAATCAACCTGCAATCCTAAAGATTATAATGTCAGCCCAGTATGCTTTTAAAAATGTACTTTATTTTTTTTTAAATATTTATAAAAAATACTGTATTGTACTATTATATTCGATATTTTTCACGGTATAGAAAATCATATATTGTATGTTTTTAAAAATAATGATTAACCCTCTCAAGTCCGAATTTATAATTTTTTATTCAATTTTTTTTTTTTTTGCTCTAACCTTACGTATAATAGCTATATTAAGGGAAATTTTATTAAAATATATAAATATTTTTTAAATACATCTTCCTTAAAAATGGCTGACGTATAAATTTAATGAATCATTGGGCATCCAAAAATAGTAAATAATAATTTTGCAATATTGCCCCTTACAAATAGGCAACTTCTATTGAAGATTTTTAAAATATTTATCATTGGGCGTTTATGTAACAAAACACATAACAACGATATCATTCATATAATATGCCTAATGTCTGATGATGCCTACTATGAATTTATTTTTACTACAGTATTTAAAAAAATAATTTATTACATTTTAAGTTAACTTAAATGATATAATATGGTATAAATATATATTATTATAATAATAAAATACCTACTAATAATATAATAAATACAATATTTTCATACAAAAATATAAAATTATATAAATCTACAGTAATTATACTAAAAGGCTAAAAGTATAATAAATTACTTTAATAGCTATATATTAAATAAACATATGACTTGGTAATATAATAGGCTGATAAACTCCGTTCAGAATCGTTTTTCGTAAACAATGATATTATATCATTGAATTCAAATTTAACACTTAAATTACATCAGACTTCTGTCCATTTAACTACCTTTTTTAATTACAACCATACATTTTATATCATATTATCGTATCGTTTTGACATTTTTTTATCATATTTCAAAGTAGAATGGTTTTTTCGAGGATTTCAATTTATAAAAATGTAATATCGAACCAATAAATTAATAAATATTATAATAAATCGTTTATTTATGGAAATGTAACTTATCACAATATTTAAAAAATTGACTTCATTTTATAAAAATGGCTATAAACAGGTCATTTACTTTAAAAGGTGTCAAATGCATAGTATGTACCTATTTCATTGAATGGGGACCTATCGATTCCGCCAATGTAGCATCGATTCCGCCAGTATCGACTCCGCCAGTTCAGGTAGTCTAAAAAACAACCTATCGATTCCGCCACCTACCAATTTTTACCTCGACCTGGCAACTGCTGCTGTCAATCTGTTTCTGTTATAATAATAATAATAATATATCTAAAAAATAATTCAATAATTAATTTTAATATTAAAAATAAATTAATAATCAGTATAATAATTAATCAATACAATATTTATATAAAATAATACAATAATTCATTTAAATATTAAAAATAAATTAATAATCATTATCAAATAATACAATACAGTTAAATAAATAAAATGTTACAATAATAATAATATAGGTATCAACAAAATAGTTCAACAATTAATTTAATTAATTCAGTCAAATATAGTTTTAAGTTATACAATATTTTTTATAGTATGATGATGCCAAACTAATGCAATGTGAATTAATATATACATATTTATAAAATATTTATATAAAATAATACAATTTAGTTAAATAAATAAAATGTTAAAAAATAAAAATAATATAGGTATCTCGCATCATTATGAGTATACAAGTTAGATTATCATCAATTAGCGATAACATTTTTATACAGGTATATATATTTATAATATAGCTATGTAAGTAAAATGTTCAGGAAGATTATTTTTTCCCTGGCGGAATCGATAGGTCGTTTTTAGACTACCTGCACTGGCGGAATCGATGCTGGCGGAATCGATAAACCTTATACCCAAGTATTAAAAGGTCTGGCGGAATCGATGAAACCCCTCATTGAATATGGAAATTAAAACACTTATAGTGTATTTGTGAATAGTTGATTTCTAAAAAGTATTACATTTTGGATTAAACTTCTTTCATAAACAATCAAATCATACTAAATTGATGCTTGTTTAGATTATATAATTACTGTCAATAATAGTCAATATTTTTACTATACTACTATAGCGTTTGTTTAGATTTTATTCCGCAGTGAATAGAAATTAAAAATGTCTTCTTAATATTACTATTATGTTATGCTCAACAATTATTAATAATAAATTGTACAGCATCTGATTTACCCGAGTTACGTCCGAGGTTGTAATGAGGTCGCTAGCTGTGAGTTTCACGAGTGGTTTGTACAATAATTATAACAGAATCCCGTTCATTTATATTCAATGTGTAAAATTAAACAAACTTAACACTGGTTTTTACTTTATAAGCGCGGTGACATTGTGACATTAATTATAACGACTATTATAAATGTTTCTAATTATAAAAATTGTATAGTTAATTTTAATCTCCTAGCAGATATATGTTTTTACTATTTTTATAATAAAAGTAATTTACACATTTATTTTATTTTATTCGAAGGACATTTTAGGACCACATAATTTTAAAACTGGTTCTACGTACGTTGCACTCAAACCACCCATTCAAAAAAAAAATGTATAAAATATATTGTATATATATATTATTTTTACTGATAATTAGAACGATATTAGTATACATTTTTATTATCAATTACAAAATTTACACGAAATCATGAAAATAGGGTTTTTAGAAATTGTATATAAGAATAATAACTTTGATTCATGTTCATGTTTTCATGAATTGGCCATTAGTGCCAAATTTAATTGACACACGTTCACCCTCATAAAGTTAGCAGCACAAGTGAATGGAACCTACCTACAATAAACGCATATTTTAAAAATATCCAACAAATATGTGGATAACTTGTTGAATATTTTTGAAATATGTAATTCCCGATTTTGATGAATTTTATTTCTCCAGGTAAATAACTTTATTTTTCTCAGATACGACATAATATGCAATTTCTAAAAAAACCATTTCCTTTGAAATAAAATTGTATGTATTTCAGCAATATAGTCGTATAAAGTTTTTATGTTAAATGATGGCAATACAAACATATTAAAGATATTTTTTATGGTTTGGCGATACTGGAAAAATGTTTGGCTAGCACCAAGCATTGCGTTTTGAGATTTAAAGACAATTATTTCATATTGATAATAATATAAAATTGGTCATGTGAACTTATGCTAATTGTATGCTAAGAACATGATAGACAAAAAAAAAACACATATCATTGTAAAATCAATACATTCATCTCTCCGCTCAGAATTTAAAAGTACAAGGGTGAGATAAGACACTAATAATAATACCCAAGTTCATCTGATTCTCATTTGTCTATTCATATGAGGTTTGTTGTAGTGCTATGGGTTAATTATTATGACTTAAAATAATATGTTTGATAAACTATTTTCACAATTACATTAGGGTTGATAAATCATCCGTTAAAAATAGTTACACGCCTATTATAATATTTTAGTTGAATAATCTAAAAACTAGTTGGTTTGTTGAGAAAATAGTTCTGCTCGGCGGACGAAAGCTCGTCGTTTCTCTCCACTAGAATACGAAATGGCTAGGCCCACCTACTTACCATCACTTGTTCTCGAGTGGGGAAAAGTTTACAGTGTCACGTTTCATTGTAAGATTGTGGTCCATAATCTTGTGTTCGACCACATTTCCTGTAGCACTCCCATTCATTATGTATATCAAATAGTTTTAGTCGTGGAGAGGGGATTTTTGATGGAAGAACGCCCGTAATTTCCGACAGTCGTATAAGTAGTACTATTCTCTCAGTGAACAAACTATACTGGATATAATAGTATTTTGTGTATTAAATATGTGCCATAGTTCAGCAAGACTGAGTGATGGAATTAACTCGCGTAATTAAAATCTAAGAATATTTAGGTGCACTATATTTTATATCTTTAATGAATATTATTATTAAATATCGAATTTAAGAGTAAGTAAATAAAATATGTGATCCGTATCATAAATTTTAAATTTTTTTATTGAGATTTGGGATAAAAATAACAGTATACCTATCTGTGTACTATTATAAAATATATAATTTAACATTTGATTGCAACGGAATATTTTGTATCGTCGAAAAAATCAGATAATTGTATGATATCAACCAACTACACAGTATATTATATCATAATAATAATTTATAATATAGATACAAGTTGATTTAACAAGCATGCTCACTGCAATTTTTATTTTTAATTATCATTTATTCAAATTCAGATTTTTTTAAATTGTATATGTTTTTAAAGACTACTTATGTCTTATACGCTTACTTTACTTACTTATTATATCAAATTTAAAATTGTATTATTCAACCTATCAACTGTGATGTATTAAGTCTTAATAACTTTGTGGTTTCATTTGAAAAAAATACATGTAGGTATATCGCTACAGGAAACTTTATAAATTGTATATCATATTAGGTTTTTAAAAATATACAAAAATTATAAATATTGGTGTTTAAATAAATGCATAATTATAATTAAAGGAAATAAGAGGGAAGATATAACAGGTAACCACTAACCACTCTGCTGTACTACCACTAACCGCTCATCTGCTGTAGATGTCGAGTATACCTCCTGTTCTCGCGTAATAATTGAGTAGGTCATTGTAATTTGTAATGGATTTGTTAAGAAGTTTACACGTGACCAATTTTTTAGCTAAAAACATGCCTTACAAGGAAAACTTTTACGCCTCGTAGAGTGATTTGATTTTGATAGTTTTAATTTAATTTTTACTTTTATAAAAAAAAAACAAAACAAAGATTTTTTACAAGGCTCAGTGGATTTCGATTTCCAATTCTATTTGTAAATTAAATATCAAATAATACGATTTTGAATATTTTATCTAATCGATTTTAACTCGTTATTTTTTTTTTTTTTAAAGCTACGTTATAAATAAACGACATTTAATGCACTCTGTATAATATAGTCTTTTAAAAAAATAAATAAATATGAAATCAGTCCACTCTACGAGGAGTTTTTCCTGAAAAGCATGTTTTGAAAAAAAAAATCATGCTTTTCATTTTCTATCGGTAGTGCCGTTGACATGATGGTTATATGCGTAGTAGTTCAGTAAACTAACACATTCACACTAATTATTATTTACGGCTAAGGCTGTGGACGGTGGCAACTAAATTGCCTTTTAGCCCCTTATTAAATTTACGTGAGCAGGACCAATTTGAATTCAATGATCATTATTTTCATATAAAAATCGATTCTGAGTGAAGACGGTCTAATATATTATTAAATTAAAATAATTAAATAGACATATCATAATAAGTTTAAAATATCTGTATCGCTCCTCTCAGTAACTTAAATTCTAGGGATGAGTATGTTAGGCAAATCACTCCATAAAATATTATACATTATATTATATAATATATAAATTTATCATATAATTTTAATTCTATGCAAGAATAATTCGATATATTGTAATAACTTACTATAAGGTATAATATGGCGGAAAATACTCCCGTGACATGTTTAACGAGCTGGAAATTCGAAAACTCGAATGCAATAAATCATTAAACAATATACGATCTTATATTATATAATATTATAACAAATAATAATAATTAATAATTAATAATTAAAATAATTTATATTTTTGTTAAAATTGTATATCAATGCAATAGTGCAATACTGAGATTTGCCATTTGTCAACAATATCGTTACATATTATTTAAATATATTATAAGGTCTGTAACAATAACAAAATACATATATATATATATATATGTATAACATTTTATTATAGTATAGAAATCTTGAAATTAGATTTCCTGTTAACCATAATACCTACTATAGTTTATAAACTTAATTCTTCGCGCACGAAGTTGCTAACAATAATAATATAATAGTAATCATATTGTGTTTGTAATTTATAATACATACAATAACGATGGAATTTTCTTAATCCTTTTGTTTTATACGAATAAAGGTACACTGTATAAAATGATTTTTTTTATAATTAACCAGTTTGTGTGTTAACATTTTTTAAATAATTATTTTTTAAATACTTAAGAACATATTTATATACTATTATAAGACTTTAATTTGTTTTTCTATGGTTATTAGTATTTGTTTTATAAAATATCAAACATACATTTTCCTTATTTTTTCCATATGCTATCAACTGCAGGTTCACGGATAACAATAAAATAATTACACTGTATTGTGGTCAAAAATGTATTAAAATATAAAACTTATTAAAATTATAATTGTAATAAATATATTTCTAAAACGGACTGTGCTCAATAATAGTTTTTGTAATTAATACATTTGTTGGACATAAAGCTGTTAAAAAATAAAAGATTAATAAAATAACATTAACAATAATAACAACAACAAAAACAATACTAACAATAATAATAATAATAAAAAAAACAAGGCTATTGAACGATTGAGAACGTTAAACCTTTTTTGGCCAAATGATTGAGAACACTTAAAATTAACAAAGAACTTACCTTTGACTCAAAAAAAAACCACGAAAATAATACGATTAAAAACGAATTTATGTGCAACGTTATCATATCATTTATTTGGCTAGATTCAGTAATATAAACATTAAATGAATATTCTTGAAAAAAGTCATAAATTAATAATTATAATAATCTTATACAAATATATGGGTACATACCTGTCATCCAATAAATAAAAAGATTTGGAACAATATTCATGATTATACCTAATAATTATTATGAACTTATAAAAATATGTATCTACCTAATGTAATAATATATTAATCATAAACTATGTAAAATATGGAATATAGGTATAAAAAATGTAATAAATAAGTAATAATAAATGAGTTATGGTATATCATATCGTATCGTATCTAGTATCTAAATATTAAATTTGGCAACATTGGAAAAAAAATCAAAAAAATCGAGCGTATTTTCTGCAAAAATAATAGGTACAAAATAATATTGTTGACGTTTTTTTAACCTAAATACCTTAACCAAAAAAAAAAAATCAATAATATTTGTTATATAAATTATTATAACAAATATTTATTTATTTTCCTGCAAACTTCTTGAGTTAGATGTTGGCAGTGTACTACAGCTTTAGAGCTTTGTGTTAAAATTTTTTCTGATAATGACCTGCTACAATATAGATGTAGTATGCAGTATATACATAGTACAAGTACATATTATAAATAAGTTCTCGATGTGTTCTCATATTATAATCTATTAAAATAAAACCATAGAAGTAGTCATTTATACTATTATGTTACAAATAAATAACATTTTTTAATGAAAATAAATAAAGATTATATTCTTTCATTATTTAAAAGAAAGGGCACAACTTTTAACTTATGAAGTCTGCGTATGTTTATATGGAGTACTATATAATTTATGTATATTTATAAGGTCTATGTTGCCGGCCTACAACTAGTGCTAATAAAAGGGAGAGACACCAGACACCCCAAGTTTTTTTAATTATTTTAATTAGCAAAATAGGACAGAAATCTGAAATAAGTCAGATTCTTGTATATTATAATAAATACCTACTGTATATTATTTTTGATTTTTTTGTAAATATATGGCTCGCAATACAAGTTTATTGCTTTTTATACAACTATTAATACTGTACTTTAACACTTATATTCTACTATAACTAGTCAAGTGTCAAAGTATCTAGAATTTTAAGATGAACACTAAAATGAGTAAAATGTAAAGGAAAAAATAAGTGAAATCCCAACAAGCCTTCAATCTGTGCATGCCATTTTAGCAATTACGTTTAACGTAATTATACGAGATATGAAGGCTGAACTGCTTAAACGGGAAGTATATATTATGATCATAACTTATATAAAACAAAGGTTTCTTATTTATGTACTAAGCAAAACATGATATCTTAGAAGAAAATTAAAAAATATTTATTAGTGCTTTGATACACTCTGATTTGAAATATTCTTATGTATTATGGGATATGCATACAACTAATCATAGTTACCATTTAGAGCGTTCTCAGCGTAAATACTTGTCTTTTACTAGATACATACTAAATATTACTTTCTACATGATTACTCCTCTCCCTCTGTCCTCCTTTTTTCACGCTGTTTTCTTTAGCCGATTACTTTTAGGTAAAATAGGTTTCCCTAATCTTCTTAGTACATTAATTTCATAGTTAGGTACATATTTTTCCTTTCGAAGTAACTACCCATTCGTACTATATTCCATAAAGAGATACGAACTACGTTGCCAATGAGTCTCTTACAAGGTGATATGGATTGCAAAAATATAGAAACAATTATTCTTTATTGTAAATTAAAAATATTATCTTTTGAACATTAATAAATCAATATCTTATAACTTCAAATTATGATGATTCGTGGAGATAACTGACAAAAATCTAAAAATAATAAAAGGAAAAAATATGCAATTGCATAGAAATCCGCGCTCTTCTTATAAATTATATAACATAATGTCATATCATTTTAATGTTACTATTGAGCTACCAGCCTGTATTTTTTAATAAATAATACTTACTATGTTAAATTTTAATGACAGGTCTTGCAAACTGCAACAATATTTAAGTAAATATACTACGAAAAAGACAAATTATTTGCTATCACTCAGTAAAATACATTTTATGATATTTATTACATTTATGGTAAATTTATTAATGATGGACGAGAGGAAGATATATTTATTTTTAAAGGTTCTGTCGTTCAGTGAGGCAATATATAAATGTTTGACACTGGCAAATTAACAATACAATTTTAATATTCTTTATAATAAATACAGGGTGATTCTTTAATCAAACAACACTTATTATTTTGAAATCTATTAATGTATTTGAAAATATTTTTTTTCACATAGATTTCAGGCGAAATAAAGCAAAATTAAAAAAAAAAAGTTATATTATTAATTATTTTAATTCTTTTGCAAGATAACATACATTTCAATTTAATATTCGGAAGCAAAATATATTTTGGAATATTTCGATGTATAAAAATGGAAATTCAGACTAGTGGTTTATGAATTTTAAGTATTTATAGTTTAGTTTGGCAGAGTGGTGAGGTACGGAGATCATTGCAAAATATTGGTCTACTACTCTGTTCACCAAGGTATAGGCGTACGTAGCAAGTCAACAAAATCAACAATTTACATGCAATGACCGACATTGAACTAGAATTAGGTAGGTATTCCTTGAAATCTGAATGTCGAAAAATAGATATTATTGACCACATCTGTAATTTTTTGTTTATAAAAATCAATGTTAAATTTTGGATTTGTATACAATCATTTTATCAACTTTTATTTCATATGAAATACTAAAAATGGTTAGAAATGTATTCAAAATTAACAAAAAATTGATTTTTTTATTTATTTATTGGGAAAATTGACAACATATTTATAACTTATTACTACAAACGATTCAATCAGAGAGCTTGTTCAATATTATATAATAAAACGAATTTAAAGAAGTTATTTTAATAATATACTATGCAAATTTTAAAAAAAGTCACTCATGAATAAAATAGCATCATGCCTATCTATATACCCAGAAGAATGACATTGAATATATTAATTATTATAAATAATATACTATAAACTATGAAACATTTTAAGCACTCAAATATACGTGAGGAATAACTATGAATTAATTGGAATAAAATGTTTCCTAGATGTTGGCACACGTATGTCAAAAAACAATCGAATTACTTGTTTCATCAAATGGCAAATACCTATGTCTATGACTCGTATTTGCGATAATCATAATTCATATTAATAGTATTTACTAGTTTCCATCACCACACAAGCTTGAAGTAGTAATAATATAATATCCATTATGATTTTATAAAGAATACCGATTGCAATTAAAAACATTGCCAACAGATAGTTACCTAAATGTATTGAATTTCAGTAGAGTTACGGTTTTCAAGGACCTTACTCCATAACGACTAGCTTAGGAGTCTTACATTATTGACGAATATCATATTGAAAGTTTGGCGATGAAATAAAACTGTTGTATTATATTATGTTTACGCACAAGGTTATTATTTTAAAATCACTAATTTTATTAAAAACCACTAATGTTTTTAGAAATATTATTCTTAGACAATAATTATTATGAATGCGGAGTCATTACAAAGCAATATTTAAAAAAAATTATATTTTACTAAGTACCTATTATTGTATTAAATTTTTATCGTTATCGTATTTACTATGTTTTGAATGATATAACATACATTTTTATTGTCAAATTACGAAGCAGAATAAATTCCCAATAGATAATTATAACTTAATAAAAATTGAATTTTGTACGAGTACTAATATAACCTATAACGTTATAAAACTACAAGTGTTTAAAGGTTTTATAAGTAAAGTAGAGTGTTGTGTGGCACAAGGATACCCACAAAATGTTAATCCAGTATTCTGCTAATGAAAAACATTAAAATATACGAGTATATTATAATATTATATACATATATATAACAAATTTGATTTCAGGATCACAACTCTAAATAATTACCTTATATACGAGCCGACGTAATTGCAAAGCTAAATGTAAAAAGTGAACAGCTGAGCTATCATCAAGATCAATAATCAATAAGTAATCAATAATTTTGAATAACTAACAATGTTGCGGGCGTATTTAGAAATTATACCTGTAATTAATATTATAATCGTATTAAATTTTATTTGTATCATTGAATTTTGTGATCACTGTATTAAATCTATAATGGTATAATATTTTCGAATAAAATAAGCGATCTTTATAGGTAATTACATTTGCATGGGTACTGTGTCATAATTTCCTTCTATTTATTATAACATATATATGCGTTATGAATTTATGATTAATCTTTTCTATCATTTTTATAGAAATTTTAATAATTTCCTGATGGTGTATCAACACAATTGTACTATTAATACATAACAATAAATTATAGTATAATAGATATTATATTTTTCAACAGTTGACAACAGTGTCATACAGGAGTAAAGGTTTATTAAACGTGGTTGAAGCAATATGAATAACATAGTGTAATAAATTATGACCATCGACATTGCTATTTAAAATTATAATATTATGAATTATTACTTAAGTGCAAATATTTCTTTAGTCTATTTACTTGGTTTTGTGAAAGAAATTTATTATCTTCAAGTATAATTCTTTACTGTATTAAAATTAGTCATTGAACAATTTAAATTAAGTTACTTAGGCAATAACTGCAAGTTTTTTTTTATATTTCAAATTAAAACTCTGACAGTAAACTACTGAAAATCAGTTAAATTTAAATTTAAAACATACGAAAAAAATCTAATCAACTCAAATCTGCGGTATTTAAGTTATAGTACAAATTCAAAAACATTTAAAATTATTTACGATTGGTATCTGTTCACGATAAAGGGGTTTTACTCAGGCGCATTATACAATAATTGTAGCATTTTCAGCTATTACAATTATTTATATAAGTACCTATATCGTTTCTGTAGAAATCCGTTATACTGGTTTGATTTTGTAGTTTTAATATGATGGTACTTCCGCGTTAATAACAATATAATGTAAACTATCACACAATAGTCAATGCGACGACATGTAATTAGATAAAATATTAAATTTAAATATTATTATAACGACGTTGAGACGTATCTATGTTACACTCGAACACATATTATACGCATGCGCGAACGAGTATCATCCACTTTGTACATCCCTTCCAAGGATGTCTAATAAGCATTATCTATTATAAAAAAATATAAAGATATAAAACAGGTACCGATCGTATTTACTCGTTTATCGCTCGCGTCGGAGTGACGGATAGTCGAGTTTCGATTGCCGCCAGCCCACAGGCGCGTACCATTAATCCAGAAACCGGTATATTTGCGACACGGACCAAACGCATGCGCCAAATAAAATAATTAGAATATTAGAATAATATCAATAATAGTATTAATAATATTATTTATATTTTGTTAATAATCATGTCTCGCGCGTTATCGTCGGTTTATGCGGTGGTCGTTTTACTCTTCGTCGCTGTCGAGGCCTTGTCCGGCGATCTAGACCGGACGGTGAACGATGGCTTTCCGAAGACTTGGATTGCAAACATATTTTACGAGGCGTTGGCGAACTTTACCGGGCCGATAGATGTGGGCAGTACGGCATGCCGCCAACAGACGCAGATGTACATCAGACACTTGAAAAATGATTCGCTGTGGGCCGTGCAGAGTCAGTACAATACGTATACCTATTAATAAAATATGTCGATCCTTTTTTGACCGACTACTAGCTAGTCATACTTGCCTATCGTATTATTTATAATTGCATAAAAAAAACATAATAATTTATATTGTCGAAATTCGAGTAGAATAATTTTAACTGAAAATTAATACGATTAAGTATAAAGTCGTGAAATTACGAAAATTAAAGACAAAAACCTTACCTATTATCCTTTTTAAAAAATATTCAATTAAAAAAAAAAATAATATTAAATATTTGCTGTTTTAGAAGTTAAAACAATGTATGTAGCAGAATATTATGATGTCATTTTACTCTAAAATCTATCTGAACCAAAATACATTTTGATTAATCTAAATGAGCAATATTACATTACTTTTTTTATGCATGTAGTTTTGTAAATACCTACACAACAGTTTACAATCTAATAATCCTCAATTTCTTGTATATTATTTTGAATAAGTATTTGTTTACACTTATATTTTTCCTAAAACTACATTAAAGAATCTATTGACTTTAAAAATATTTCATCTTTGGGAAAATGGCCATTTTGTTTTCCCGAATCCACACTTAACATTGGCTACGATCGTTGTATTGGTCATAATCAATCATATTTGTGATTTACGTATATAATAGGTAAAAAATCGTTTACGAGTAATACCTAAATTGTTCCACCATAATCGTTATTTTGTACTCATTTTATGCACCCTATTGTTCTTAAAACCTTGATTGTGTACTGAAACTACCGTAAAAATACAATATTCTAGTATAGACGAATTTAGGGGGAAACCCCAATTATTGGCACTAAAATCGCTTGAAAATTGATCGAGGATCTGTTGGATGTATTGTATGTATTATAAAAAATTGAAAGCATATTGGTCACGCGTCTGGTTAAAAATGTAAGCACTAAATTTTTACTATTAGGTCCGTCACAATATAATGCGGAATAAAATACATTTCCTGGTATGAAATTGATTAACTACACAAATATTAAACGCATAAACTGTGTTGCTATTCTCAACCGGTTTCCATTTATTTTATATTGATTTGGTGATTATATTGTATAGTAAGTTTTACTCAAACGTTAAAGTATGTAAATAATACTATAACTATGGTTTATATTACTGTATTATAAAATTATGTAAATTATATTTATATAAAATGTATTAGCTATAGACCTTTCGCTCTATTTGCCTTTCAAGCGATAAATCCTACAGGAACACCTACAATAATACATTTTTGTTTTTGCCTTATGAATATAATTCGTGTTGACTAACACGCCTATAACTTTATGTTTATAAAAAACAAGTAAACCGGTTCAATTGCGCGCTCAGCGTCCCTGACATTTGTACAGAAGACGATCTTAAAATACAACTAATGGAATATGGACTGAGTTAATCTACTAATAAAATACGAATGCCCTTAAGCGAGTAGCATATTAAGTCTTAATAAATATTATGTATTAAGAAATAACACACTGCAAAAGTTAAAATTCCAACTAACTAAAATAATATGGCGTTATGTTGTCATTCCAGTTGATTGTCCATTGATATACTACAAAATTAAAAACTATAGTAATTTCCCGGAATAGTATAGCGTCTGCTTATTATATATATTGATTCTGTATGTCATCACTATATAATATACTTGTTTGAATGTACACACCTTAGCAATTTGCATGATCTATCGCACCTACCAAAATCAATAAACAAAAAAAAATGGTACCACCGACCTTTTCGAAAAATTATCGGCATTCAACGTGCCTGTAGTGCAATATGTGCAAATGTTATACTATTATTTTGTCTATTATTATTTATACAGTATGTAATATGATGTATAGATATATTTCACGTCCTTAATTGTACAAGAACATTATTTCGAGAAGTATCTTTTGAATTCAGCCTTCCCCACCCACGCAAAAAAAAATGTTCAAGTTAGTTTTTAGTTTAAGAGCAGGCCGTTAGCACTCTTAGGTATATATTTATTAATTATGCATGTATCTTTTAAATAACGTTACGAAATATTTGCGCAGTGTCTGATTCATGGATTCGGTATCCTAACGGTCTACTCATCGGCACCTCACACCAGATGGGCGTCTACGAAGAGTGTATCAAAGTGCACCAACCCGTCACGGGTAAATACTGTATACCATCCGTCAAAATCAGCTCGTCAACCGACGCCGATTTCACGGTGAGAACTAACGACCAACCACAAGAGAACCAGCATGCCTGGAACGAGATACTCGGGGTGAGTAAAAGGTTTCGTGATATCATGATCACGTCAATATTACTATTATTGTGGCTCGTGACAGAAAGAGTGGCATACAGGGAACAAATTACAAGTGTGTCCCGAAATGACCTTTAGATTAGGGGTAGTACCTAATATTATAATATTGCCAATAAGTATCCGTTCTTGCCAGGTTAACTACTTGTTTTATATTTACATTATAATTTCTGTATTAATTTAAATAATTTTAGATTTTTTCATACGTTTGTATTTGGCTTCCATTGCTGTTTGAAATTATTGCCAATAATTTCCACTTATCCATATAATGATAAATTTTTTTTCAGAATTTTTTTAGTATTTTAAGTTCAATGATCTATGTATTTGCCAAGTATTTCTCGTTGTCTGGTATCGCACACAAAAAGGTTTTGAACGTATATAATATTATCTTACTTCAATAATCACAACCCAAATAATATATTTTTTCAAAAGTAAACGGATTTGTCATTGATTACGATAATCTTTGTTTTAAATCAATTTTTTTTTTGTTAACTTTTGCACATGAAATATTACATGCTAAAGGAGTTAAGTGACAACGACAGGAGATACAAAGGAGGATAATTTGAATCGTTTTTACACATTCGATGAATAGAATATTATCTTCTGAATATTGTTTTTTGTCGAAACCACTACTACCATACAATTACATCGTATACGGCAATACTAATAACAATAGACGAATAATTAATAATAAATTCATAGATTACTGATCAATCTCACCGTTGATTTTGTGTCACAGTTTGTAGATCGAGACAATCGACTGCGCAGAAATATCGTGAAATTTGGTATTTGCATACCGGACTCTTGCACCGCAGACGACCTCCAGGTTACGCTACAAAAGGAATTTAACACACACTTCCTACCACACCGGATCAACGCTCAAGTCCAAGTTGAACCAATATTGTGTTCGACGGACAAGGACGCATATCCATACGATAATGGATATTATTTGACCAGGTAACGAACTTCAACGTTATATACAAAGTAAACGATTTCCCTTTTTACTATATTAATATAAAAAATTATTTTGTCACCACTTTTGGTTAAATGAAGACGTTATTCTGTGGTTTCCTATAACAGCGTTTGATGGTGTCGCTTACGACCAATAGATTGCGCGTTATGAACATAATAATATAATATTATTAATTATTATTATAACGTAATATTATAGTCTCATCACTCGTCGTTAGAGTGAAAACACTTTTAAGCTAATTTAAACTCTTCATCTGCCTGGTAAAAAATCGTCTTATTTAGTGGATATTCCAAACGGATGACAAAATTAGTGGTGGGTAAAGGGAATACATATAATAATATGTTTGGAGCTGAGTATAGATCGGTGCATTGACACATTATACAGCATGGAAACTTTTTGCAGTGACCGGTAAATTATAGTGAGTTGATGGCCTTCTCTCGTTCATTTCTTGTTTCTCACGTGTTCGTGTATTGTATGTTGTGCTGCTGTTACAGGCTACAGTGCATATTAACGAGTCGCTGAGCAAATCAAACGGCGCAACGAATAGTTTATCAGGGAATTTTTCATCATCCTTAAACCCCACCATTGTAACAATCTAAATACTATTTTTAATTTAATAAAAAAATGTTTTCATCGAAGACAAGATAAGTTATTTTATAGAATTAAATGTAGGTATCTGTACGTATAAATATACGTGGCATCTATAGGCTACAGCTTTTACAATACTTTCATTTAAATGTAGGAAGTTTATCATAAAACATGATTTATAACTATTAGTTATTAATGATTAATTTATTGTTTATACTTAAAAATTAAAATACATATTATACAAAAATATGCAAAATAAAAACTCAATCGTTTATATAACTGTGATGTGTACACTGTACATATTATTACTAATAAAATTTTTAAAAGAATACTGTAGAAAAAATTCAAAAAATATACCAATGCATAAAATAAATCTTATTCCCAATTATGATGATATAATGTAAAATGTGAGCATTAATTAGATAAATAATAGTTTATTTTGAAATTTTTAACTTATCTTAATTTTCTAACTTTACTAGTTAAAAAAATCCATTATAGTAAATAAGCTTTTTCCAGTTAATTTGAAAAATAATACGTTAAATTAAAATCATATTTATAAGTACGGAGTATCTTTATAATTTTATACGTATACCTAATATATCCTATAAGTTATACATTATAAAATTTATAACAGTATATATTATTATTAAATAAGTTTTTAAAAATAAATTATTTTACTGTTTAATCATGATGTATACAAAGATTTCGCATAAAAATAAACAAATAAATTTGCTTTGGCCTTTGATTGAATAATTTAGTTGACACGAACATGTAATTTCCTACTAAAACTACTACAGTTAGTGTACTCGCTAAGGAATATAATAGTATATAATTTTAACAAAATGAGTAGTTAGATTAGTCAACACCAATAAAATACGTTTGGTGCATTCCACCATGAAGTCGTGAATAATTAATGCCACAACTTGATGTGTATTTACTATTTAGTATGTTTTCTATGTTACATTAGTGTAATAAATACTTGTGTTGAAAATATGAACATTTTTTTTTTAAATTTTTTTTAAACTTTATACAATCTATACAAATATGAAAATATTTGTTAAATAGTTTCAATTTTTGTTTTAAATTATATAATATACATCAATAAGCATTCAGTGGGTTCTTGAAAATATAATTTAAATTTAGATGACGTTAATGATCTGAAATTCTTTTTAGTTCAAGCATTCCTTTTAAACTTTAATTTTTTTCCCCGACATTTATTATAAATAGCCGTATTTAAATTTTGTTGATTTTAATATAGTTTAATATTGAAATTAGTTTCACAGATCGAACAACTTAATAAACTTAACTCGCTTTGGACATATATAATATAATATATATAAATATAAATTTAGTAGGATAAAATATTAGATTATCATTATCGTTATCGTTTAGTGTCACAAGTTTGTAACTATATATATATATATATATATTCATTACAATGATATGTAACATTTAGTCTAACCAAAGTTAAACAAACTATTATTATAGTATACGTAGAGCTAAATTATAAACATTATATTATATTAAATATTATATTACAAGCCAATTTAAAAAAAAATTAAGTAATGTTGTAGATATATTTATCGGTAGTAAAAAATATGTGTAATGATCTATATCAGGTACCTGTAGTATAAATTATTTATTTATGCCCTAATATTATGGTTACTATTACTGCAATATACTAATCGTTTGGTTATTAAAGTTTACTAGTTGGATTTATATTCTTATTCTGCTGCTTATCGACGGCGTACCATACGATAATAATAATACGAAGCAACAACGGAAAAAAGAGTAAGTACAATATTTTTTAGTTTTAAATACTTAGGTCTTAGGTACATTTTTGGCTAGTACATGTTTTATGAGTACTACATTTAATGCATTTAATTTATAAAATAATAATAATAATAAGAATGCCAAACTAATGCACATACTATAATATTATTATTGTCAAACACTCTATAATACGCGCGACGTGGTTAAATTTTGAGGAAGCCACGTTAATTCTAACATTAACGTTTCAAAATATCCCGACTGATTTATGAATAGTGTGTACATTAAATGAGGTTTAATTTTGAATTTTATAATATTATGTTAAATGGATGTACAATGACATTAAGTAGTTCAAATAATAAATATTTTGTGTACTTAGAATTATTTATAAGTACAACGTGACTTTAGGTATGACTATTAGACTGAGATAACTCAATAGTACAACGAATATAATATTAGTATTTTCATACAAAATATAAATATGTTTTTGGACTTTCAAAGTATTTTAGATTTACAATGTGCTTATTTTTTCATCAGAAATTTATATTGAGATCGCAAAAATGTTCAAAAGTTGCGCGCAGTGTATTCGTTATGCAATGTATTGGAAATCGAACAAAGATTGTATACTTGAAACAAATTGTTTTTTTTTTCATAATATATATCGGTTTTCGTAGATAATACGAAAAATTATAACATATTATTTAACCGACGAGAATATGTTGTAATAATAAGCCCTTTGTTTTTAAAGAAAATCTTGAATACGTTCGGTATTATTTATCAAAATGGTGGTACTTACAGCGTTTTTACGACTGATGGCTCATATAGTAAATATAATATTCTTTACTATATTTTATTAAATACACTTGAGAGGTTCGTAGAAAATTTTTCATAACATTATTTTAATTTATAACTTTGGTTATGTAATTTTCGGGAAAAAAAAATATTTTAAAGTTTTATAATATGCCTTTCGGCATTTGACCTTTAAGTTTTTTTAATAATAACATAATGCCGATTAATTCTTCATAGTTAATGTTATAAGCCTATTCTTGTTGTACAAACTTGTTTAAGAGGCTGTAGAATCAATGTTTATACAAAAAATTGTACTTATTATATTAATTACCTACGCCGTAGGTCAGGAAATCTCGCTGAGGAAGGAGTTTCCAATGTATATCGTCATAATATTATTATTACTACAGTCTGTTGTTTGCATTGTATTATTGTACTTACAGGTAAAATGCCGGAAATATTCAACATGTTCTCGCTAATTCGCAACTCCAGGGATTTGATCAAGTACAACAGAAACAACGATCTAAACATATTCAATGGGCTAAAGGTTTTGACTATGATTGTGGTGCTGTTCGGCCATAAATTTCTCTACTTCGTAATAAATCCGATCACGTACGGGATGAATCTTGAAAAGGTAATTCAAATAATATTTTGTATAGGTATATCATAATATATGACATGCGATGTTGCGTGTGCACCCGACGACGCATTTACATACATCACCTATTTCTAAACTCCATTTATATTTATAAGCTTTATTTTTGCGAATGATGGTTTTATTTTCTTGATACGTTTGTTTTCGTTTCATTATAGTTGTATAAGGAAGGACCGGATTTCTTATTGACGTCCATGAATTTGATCGATCCGTTTTTCTACATTGCTGGTTATTTAATGTACATCATGCTGATCCCACAGTTCAATAAGCCCGGTACCAATTGGTACCAGATAATTATGGTGATCGTTTATAAATATCTGAAGTACGTACCTACATCAAATATAATATCATTAATGTAATTATTAAGTTTAAAAAAATAATTACATTAGTCCATTGTATCAGCTTGGCTAAATGCACAAGGCACAACTAACGATCGTCTAAAGAAACTATCCGATTCATTAATTGTTATTATTAAAATGTATTATGATAGTGATTCGAGTGTATTCTAAAAATTGAGGCACCTCATATCAATATTCATATTTCAAATTAATAACTTTTACACGATGGTTTTCAATGTTTGAGTTTATGCGTTCTTTTGAGATTTCGTATTTAATTGTTTACATTGGCTTCAAGTAGGTACAGTATTCGCGAAAACTGTGCTGCTTCAACAATGTAGTACGGTAAAAAATAAAAACTTTATTTAAAAAAAAAAAGTTCTAGTGCTTATATTATTACGATGCATTTTATTTTAAAGTTAATATTGATATAGTGATATTGTCTAACTGCATACCGCACTATTTTATGTAATTAATATTACAATGATGATTGTGCTTTGATAAGGGTTATACCATCGTACTCAATCGTAATGCTGATTACGGCTTTCGTCATACCTCATATGGGCAACGGGCCGTTTTGGGCTTCGAGAATATGGCCCGAAGCGGATAAATGCAAAAACTATTGGTGGGCTAATCTATTAGCAGTCAGCAACTTCATACCAGTCGAAAATCAAGTAAAATTTAAATCTATATCTTAACGATTTAAACATTTTAATACAACTCTATTATAGTATACTATATATTATTTATACCAAATAAGCTGTTGAAAAAGTCTATACCAAAAATATATGTATAATATATATAATATATCCTTTACATATATACAAACATATTATTATGTTGTAGTAAATTAGTAACAATAACCATTAATCATACAGAATTAAAACTGTTAAAACCATAAAATCATTAGAGGTACATATTAAATTAAATTATATAGCTATTGATAAAATGGTGGAGGGTCTCGGCTTAGCCAAATTTAGGTTAGGTTCGGTCCTTATGCTTTTTAAGTTCCTCTAAAAACAAATAAAAATAACATATTTGTAATATTAATTTTCTTTATAATTATTATCTATAGAACTATATTATTGTATTACAATATTTTCTTTATAATTGTGATTAATATTTTGAATGAAATACATTTTATATTTTCTTTGAAGTGCTTCGTGAACGGCATCCGACTGTTATTATTTTAAAAAACTGCATAGTTTATTTCTGCTTCTTAGTCGGGTTGAATTCAATCAATTCAATAAATAATCGTAGATATATGAAAAAACAATTTTGAATGAAAGAGACCAGCGTCTTTTCGATATTTTTAAATTTCAGTAAGTTCAACTTGATACTGTATCACATTTTCAAACATTAGGTATTTAAAATGTTATGAAGTTTTAAGTACAAATAATTTCTGAAATTTTGAAATTTTGAATTTTATTATGAAATGAGAAAAGCCTAATTAATTTTGTATGAATATTTAAGGTTTAAATGTTTATGGCATTTTATACCCATAAAATAATTATTTTTCCACAAATAATTTTTGTTATTATATTATATTTAAAAAAAAAAAAATAACAGTAGATATTTTAAATTTTCATCAATTTTTTATATTATAATTTTCATTATATAATAAAATGTGCAATGTTTTGTAATTCTTTCTAAACTATTTATTAGCAAAATTAATGTCAAATTTTCTATTTATTTTAGTTTTTTTTTTTATAATTTTTGATAGGCTGAAAAGTTAATAACAATAATATGATATTATATATATTATTATTTTAAAAATTAAATACAAATAATATAATAATTTACGAAAAACACTACTCTAATTATATAAATAAAAAACGACTTGAATTAAAATTTAACATACCCACGACAGTTATCTCTCTCGTTGTTGTCTCGAAATTGAGCCGTCGTGATGGTACTCCGTTCGAAACTTATTCTACAGCAGAACTATATATAGGTCTTCGGGTTTTTTTGTTGAGTATAAACTATTTCCACTCAAACAATAATAATATAGGATTATTATAATAATATTGTATAGTATAGGTAAACGACCGATTCTTGTGTATAATATAATATATAATATTAAACTTATATTGAGTAACCTATGTATAAGTATATATCATACGTGTTTATTACAGGACATATAACCTTACCGTTCGAAGTTTGTAAAGTTTTTCAATTTATTCAGAACGTTTATAATACATAAACAGTTATCGGTAGAATTCTCACACTTTTGTGAAATACCTACGAGTATAGTTATCACCTCACCCAATGATTGTACATATCATAAAATATTATAATATATAGAACGTGTTTGCAGAGAATCAAACAATATTTAAATATATTTTCCATTATGATTGATGTTTATACTTTTTGAAGCAATATTTGGCATAGCCAGTTCAGAAAGTTAGAACCTAGATTTTCAAAATTAAAATTCGTACTCCTCAAGTATTCGATATTTGTACAAAACAAACGGTTTATTATTTTATATTAATTGTATTAATTGTTTATCTAAAATATAATGTAACTCACCTACCTGTACATAACTATATAATGTTGCCTCCTCGCCTTTACAGCTAAAATAGTGTAAAATAAGAGTGCAGAATAAAATGCGTAGCGTACGCCTGATAATAAATTGTTGTTTTACTATTACAGTGTCTCATTGCTGGCTGGTATGTATCGTGTCTGCTTCAGTTTCTCGTCATCGGTACCATCGTGGTTTACGTGCACGTCAAACGCCGACAAATTGGAATATCTTTAATTGTTTTGCTATTGTGTGCGTCTTTGTCGATATCGTTTGTTACCACTTACGTCAACCAAGCGTACGGAATAGTTCGAGTAATGTATTCGTAAGTATATTCGATACGAACCATAGTACTATGATCTGATTTAACCTTAATGTCGATGTTGTGGATTGAAATATAGTTAATCGACAGTCATCACACTAAACTTAACTAAAAAAGTCTTTTATGATTATAATATTACAGTACGTTAACTTCATAGAAATAACGTATTACACGTAAAGTTTTAATTTTTAAGATTCCTACTGTAGTCTTAAAAAAAAAATATATTGTATAGTTTGAATAAAACATAATATTATAGACAAGAATGGATTATGTTAATACCTATTTTAGACCGACAATTTTCTTCTTTTAAATTTTTAGTTTAATTTTAACAACATTTTGAATAAAATCTCTCTCCCAAAAAATTATAAATTTGTTCGTTACATCATTTTATAAACTTAAATCGATAAAAGAAAATTGTAAAATAAACAATTAGATGTAAATATTTTAATTTAAATATAGAAAAAAAAATTTTTTTTTTTGACAATTTTTCACCTTCCTATACATTTGTATGACGGAGACAACAATGCTAAAAATGCAGGTGTTCCATTCTCTTAAAAATTTGAGATTTAAATATATTAGCAACAAATAACTAAAAAATTACGAGTAACCTTAATCCAATATTGAAGTATTTAATTTGTATACGTTTTACAATAATTTAATATAAGTAGAAAAGTTAATAAAGTTAAAAATAAATTTACTTTAAAATATAATTAAGATTTATAAAATGTTATTATGTGACAAAACCAAAGTAGAAATAAATTCATTCCATTGAAATTTAATCTATAAAACCACGGGAAAAATTAACAAAATTGATAAAAAACATATATTATTTTTTAAACATAAGATACTAAATATTAAGAAACCAAAAAATTACCATTTAGTTTAAGTATACTTACAAATTATCTGTAAATAAAATCAAGATAATCTAACATTTAGTTGTAGCAGCATAATTATTCAAACCTTGAGCTAGTCAACTTGCCCCGATCTCCACTACATCTTACCATTTATTACCGGGGAATATGATTTAACTACCCGAAGAAAAAATTTAATATTTACACATATTATATTAAATATATTAAGTTTTTTTTTCAACATAACTCGTCTACAGGTTTTTAGAGAGTCCAAGCAATTCAGCCGAATTTAGTAATTACTACAGACCGTTTTACTATCGGGGTACACCTTTCTACACCGGATTACTTGCCGGTGTCGTGGTGGAAGAGCTGAAGAAACGAGAAATAAAGTTTTCCACGGTAATTGCACATATATAATATAATGCGTAAAATAATGTTACTATCGCGTTAAAATTTTTAATCGAATTGTCGTGATGATCGAGATTTACGTAAATTATAATATCAGTACTTGCAAATTGAAAAAAAATGTACATGATTAACTGAAAATTAAAATCTATAAATATTATATTATCACTCATATAAGCTATAATACAAGACTTCTAATGTCTATGTATATGTGTTTACTTAAATTAAAAATTTAATTGAAGTTTAAACTTGCACAATTTGTTAAGGAAAAAGCAACAAATAGGATGTGACATAGCTATGTGAAATATTGCAGTGCATGACTTATTTTGTTTAGAATTTTTTTTTATTAATTAATAATTATAAAATATACATAGTAAAATAATTGTTTTATCATATTGATACCCATATATTTAATCAATTGAATTTGGGAATTCGATAAAATATAATACCAATACCCAGGTATCAATGTAGCAGCTGTTAGGAGTTTATGAATGTATAGACTTATAAATTATACGTAGACAAAATCTTTATATACTTTAACTGTTGGCTATTCGTAAAGTTTTTTTTTTCCAAAAACGGCTAACGATTAATATTTTTATTTTTCACCACAGCCGGTCGTCTACGTCGGGACTCTGATTGTCAGCGTCGTTTGCACTTGGGTCCAGTTGTACGGCGCTGTGTTTTATGACGTGAACAGACCATACGACGCTTTCGAACAGTCGTTGTACTCAGCTTTCAGCCACTGCACGTGGTCCGTCATATTGTTCTGGGTGACGGTGTGTCATTTCACAACGGGTTACGGTACGTCATGACAACCGGGGTTTTCCCCACTTTTTTAATAAAACTCAAACATTATAATACAAACCATATTAAATTTAGCCACACTTGTGCGTGTTCCGATGGTTGTCAGTAAATGTACCATAAGTAAAAGGAACGGCCAAAGCGATATTTAAATATACCTTGAGAGATATGCCAATCGTCGGAACACTTTATACGTAATTTACTCGTCCATATTATGTTAAGGGTATGCTGAAAGCTTGGTGAATTATCACTTTTAACGTATTGAAATGATATGTGTAAGGCTGTAGCGTGACATGTGGGGCGGGAAATCGAGCAGCTCGAGTGTAGCGTTTAAAACGGTCCTGTTTAATATTAATATTGTTATACTATATTATAAAATAGTATTTTCAATCTATTAAAATAATTGTGTTGTACCACGGTTATGCACTTTTATATTTTTTTTATTGAAATACCACAACACGATCACGATAGAATGGAAACAAATGGAAACAAATGTGACTTCACGATGTTCTTTATTTAAGTATACAGAGTGGTTCTTTATCGAACAACACTCATTATTTCAAAATTTATTAACACTTGAAAATATTTTTTTTAGATAGTCGGAGTAATTATATTTTTTATTGTTATAATCTTTTAGGTTTTTACTTTTTTTATGACAACATATATTTTTAATTTCATATTCTAAAACAGAATATTTTTTATAGTATTTTGATAAATAAAAATTGAAATTCGGACAAATAGCTTATGAGTTATATTATTTAAAGTTTTGGTAAGCGAATATTAAACCAACATTTTGTTGGATTTCCTCGTACCAGTCTTCTCCGCTGACTAAAATTATAATTGTTTATAACTTATAAACTACCTATTTCTCCGGATTTCGATTTTTGACATTAAAATACTCCGAAAAATATTCTGCAACATAATATGAAATTAAAAATATATGTTGTTATTCAAAACGTAAAAGCTTAAAAGATTATTACGATAAAAAATATAATTATTCTGACTGAAAATTATGTAAAAAAAAAATTAATTGTTTCCAATTGACCTAACCCAATAAATATATAATATATATTATATTTTCCTAGAAATATTTTATCCATGTGAAAAATATACAATTTATTATTATTTGTGGCCTAAATATGTAACTCACTATTTGTATATAAGAAATAACAATTTGAAAAAGGGAAATAAGAATTTTGTGAAAATGATCCTGTACGTATTTGGGAAGAAGATTATTTTAAATTTTAAATTTTTGAATTGGTGAGTTTTCTTTCAGGAAAAATGTGAAGTAGGTACATGTATATAGCTATATTAATTATATATTATATATTGTATTGACCACTGATGGCAGGAATCGACTGTCGAGCCGTATAAAATATAAAATATTATGATATTAAAAATTAGAAGGATTTATAATATATTAAGAGGTACCAGGTACCTATTCAAAATTTACAATTAAATGAAATCGTTTCGTTTGTGTTTATATATTTATATAGGGCCAATAGAAAAACTGTTCAACAACAGATTAACGGTGCCACTAGGCAGATTATCCTATACAGTTTATCTTGTCAACATCACCGTCATGATGATGATAGAAAGTAAACAAAGAACGGCCGTAACCCCTTCATCATATTTGTTGGTAAGTAAATATTTACACTAACCATGATTTTAATATTGCGTTAAGAGTTTGAAATTTGAATTGATGGGTTTATTTGACAGACAATATTAAAACGCAAATAATGATATAATATGATATTTCCGTACGGGATTAAAGGCTAATGTTAATAATCTCGAAAATAAAAAAAATAATTGTAAATCAAATATCTCGTTATAAACGAGTAAAGTAAAATATTCAGTTGAAAGCTGAAATTCGTGTACCTGTACAAATAAAAAAAGTGTATAAAAAAAATAATAATACATGAGTTATTATGATAAGGTTGACATAATAATGTTAAAATACCTATACTTAAGTTCACCAAGTATTAATTTTGTTAAATCACATATTATATTAAATAGGTACTATTTCTTGCATTATTTTCTTGTTTTGAAACGAGCGAAGGTAATATTATTATACCGGGAAAGGCACTCATCGTTATACTCATTATAGATTAAATAAAAAAAAAAATAAATAAAAAAAAGTGTATTAAATATTATTATAAATTTATAACCGGATATTAAACGGAATTAAAAGTTAAACAAAGCAAGGTTAAATGTTAGTAGCTGCAGTTATAATAAAATTAAACTTTTTTAAAACTGTTAAATAATTATTTAGATTTTTCCGTTTAATTTAAAAATTGTTGACTTATAGAAGAAGTAAATAATTTATTATACTTTTTTTTTATTTAATAATTTAGTATCTAGTAACAAATACATACTATTATAATACATTGCCTAACCATTGCAGTATGTGTTTTCGTAGGAGAATTCTTTAACAAAATGCTTAAAAATTATTATTTAAAATATGTAGAAGTTGATACTGTAACAATATATTTTAACAAGGTGGTGATGGTAACAAAAAAAAATTGGTTATCGGTTTTAGCGTAAAATTAGTTAACTACTATAATGAGTTCATGGTGATTATTTTTTATTAAATTGCTTATATTTATTAATGATTGTATTTTTATTAACCGACTAACCTAACCTATGTCTCGTTTCAGATTGATGGATGGATTGTTGGAGGGTTTAGGACATACATGGTGGGCACTTTGCTGTATCTGATCATCGAAGCACCGTCGGGACATTTGATCAAAAAATTATTGTTTGGAAAGTGAGTTACTATAATATTATTATTAGATTAAGAGGATATAGGTATACTATATAATATTCGTATGTATATTTCCGTCTTGCAAATTTATAGAATAAAACACATATTTGAGTTCAGAAATATCGATTTTCTGTTGTTAGATTTAATATTAGAGTGTATTGACTTAGGTATAATACAACTTTAAGGTAGGAGCATTATTTATATTTGTAAAATTATCAGTTTTCATTTTTAATTTGCAATATTTTAATTTTAAGGTGAGTTATGAGTAGCTTTATATGTATAAAATATTCGATATGACAATACTCTCAACTTACTTAAAAATTAAAATATCACAATAAAACTAACGGATAAATACAGTTGTTAATGTTTATGCAATGTTTTTCTTTTACCTTTCAAATATCATAATACCGGTAAATTCCCTCTAATATTAAAACTACACAAAGTTATAAATACAAAATGTTTTTTGTTGAACTCAAATTTTCTATTTTGTATGTTTGTAAGACAATGAAACAGTGAAATAACTAAATTTGTATGCAATGTCGTGTCCATCATGATTCAAGAGCACACACTATTTCAACGAATGTTTTCAATACTATTTTGTAGGAAACATGAAAAAAACGATCGAATCGTCAGTGCGGTGACGCCAAATCGGACGGACGCCAACAACGCAGCTGCAGATTCGGAACAAAAAAATTCCTCACGTCTGTAAACGCATATTTATTTTCACATTTTGTGCGTGTGTAATATTCTAGTATAATAATAATATTATGTACATGGTGTCTAAATACATTTGTCTTCTGTTAATAGCTATTATTCAATAATTAATATTTATTTTTCGGAAAATGTATATCGAGTAGTGTATTACCGAGTATAATTCATCTAACCTATTCAGTTCACTTAAACATGACACAAATCTAACTTAATTTTAATACCTGATCTAGTAACAATAATATTTTAATTTTAGTACTATTATTTAGGTAAAACTAATTTTAATGAGTATACCTATTCAAAATTTCTAGCTATTATTTTCCAAAAGCATTTAAGTATTTAAAGAATATAATATAATATTATTAAAGAAGACAAACGCATCCAGACATCATGTACTTTGTACATAATATATGCATATAATATTTTTTTTATATGTATATATAATAGGTCTGTATATTGTTAGTAATTGTACAAATGTGTTGTTATAATGTTTATTTTTATTTTACGTTATTTTATTATAATATATACGTAAGTACTAAGTAGTATAATTAAATTGATGTAAAATAGAAATTTATTTCGTCTAGCCGAGGCTTATCGCCCACCGAAGAAATCATTATTATAGCCCAATAGTCATGGTTTTTTAGGTGTATTTTTGATGAAACAATCGTATAAAAACGAAATAAGATAATCAAATAATGTTAGTACAGGATAATTAGTAATTATGCCATAATTATACCATGTTTTAACGTAGCGGGTAATCACGAAATGTGTTCACCGAATAATAAACTCGTAATAACAATTTTATGAGTCCGGTATAACGCGTTTCTGACGATTTTATTTCGGATTTTATTTAGTTCGTTTCGTTAAATACAGTAAATACAACTTTCACAACAGCAGCAGAAACAACAACAACAACAACAGAAATAATAATAATAAACGATACGACTTAGTTGGACTTACCACAAGTCCATCTGTGTGACGACACGCGGGGGCTCTGCGTTATATCGCTGAGGAATTGACGATGACGGATTTCAAGGATGTTATTTTTTCATTATTTCTTTTGAACGATTTACCAGGAGCCTGAGAATGAAACTTATCTAGTACTTATAACAGAAAGAATTGGCTAATTTAACAGACTAACCTGATAAAAAATTTTAAAACATTGACTAGAACAAAAGTTACCAATTACTTATAGTCAATTATACATATTTTGTCAATTATTTCTGTAGGATTCAATTATTGTGTTCTTTTTATTAATAATTATTTAAAATATTTTTTTATATTTCCAAGGCTATATTAACGTTTCTAATTTTTTTTTACGTACCTAATTTGAATTCTTTAAAAACAACATTTTTGAAAAAAAAACCTGTGTATTTTTATATGTTTTATATCAATATATAGGATATTTTACGTATTTGAATGCCTACATTTATTTGCAATTAGGTTTATAATAAATATTTTTACGTGGACAAAAGTTATTGTATAATTGATTATATTATATTTAGTTTTATATTATTTTTTTAGTTACGCTCCACCTAATAATAGTAATTCGAGCTTTACGACTTATTTTATCGTTGTTCTTAATGTGATAGATTCATTATTATTTTATATAATTTATGCGATGTATGGTTAATCGTACTTGCGGTAAAATAATTTTTTCATCATCTTCCCATAGGTACTGTTTTAACAAGTTCGATCTGTGAAAGTGCCAGTGTAGTGACGTACAATAGGTTATAATAGTATACAATACACAATGCCTAATTAATCAGCTTACTGTAATCAACTTATAGTTAGTTATAGTTAATTGTAACGGTTTTTAATTTTTCAACAATAATTTTACTCAAACCGTAATAGCCGTATTCTTGTATGAGTTGCAACATTATCAGAAATATATTTCTATATATTTTTTTTTTTTAACAATAACATTTGATACATAATAATTATTATTTGTAAACTTGTGTGATAAATTTTATTAGTTGCTATTATAATACTAATTGTACGTACATTATAATACGTGTTTTGATGTGTAATAACAACTATATGAATCACGGACTAAGATTAATAAAAATTAATAAAATAATAATTAATCTCAGTTCGTGTTGAACAATTAATACAATAAATTGTGATAAATCTCAACTGTATTTAACCAGAATACCTAAATATATTGTGTTTACTAATTATTTGTATTTTATTTTATTTTATAATTATGTATATTAAATTTGTAAACACGATGTTCATAAATACATTTTTTTTTTAAATAGAACTAGTTTTTTTTTTCACACCCCATTTTTCTATTTCCTGTCTACAATTTAATATTTATTTCTAACTAAGGAAATAAATTATTCATTACCCAAAAATGCATATTTCAGTAGCATGTGGTACGTCTCTTACAAAACGTTTTGGCGTGAACAATCATTTCTATTTTACCCGAATACTTGGCACGTATTATATTTCCACGAGTCATATGATATTATTATAATGGTGCTATTTGTTATGTTAATAATATTATTTTTAGTTGAATAATATCTTATCAACTGTTCTGCAAACTATTTAAATTTAAAGGTTTTATTGTTTGCTTTAACATTTATATTGCGATCCTCTGCTTGTATACTATTATTATTATAATAGTTTATTTTATTTTTGTTATTTGTGACTTATTTAAACAACTCGGTAGCGTTCTTATTACCTACGATTAATTTCTAGAACACGTTCTTTATTTTGGAAGTTTATCAGTTTCCTGATTTTTATTATTCATTACGCGCTCTAAATGTTCTAATACATTTGTTATATATATTATATTAATTATTCTATTGGCTGTTGTATAAGCTATGCGTATAAAATAAGACTCTATGCACTTCAAGATTTGTCAAGGATTTGTCAAGGTATTTCAAAATACAGATAGATTTACTATCTACAGGATTAATTATAAATTACTAAAACTATCATTGTGACTACTAGATAACTATAATTTAGTAATATGCACTCAACCATATAATACAAGATATATTATAATTCAGTTTTACGCGTAAATATCAATTAAATTTGATGATGAATATTGGTTTCAGAAATGTCTAAATTATACATTTTAGATAACACCATATTTTATTTGACTCAATATAATAATCAATAAAATCAATAATAATTTTTTATATTATTTAAACATGTGTAATATATATTTATTGGATAACTTAGAAATCGGTGTTGAAATATGTGACAATCGATTTGATTTCCAAAATTAGGGAAATACAAAAACCACAATTAATTTTTCAAATGAAAAATGTTAGCTTATTTTAAATAATCTCGTTGTTCTAAATAAAAATTGTTATGATTTACAAGTTGAACATACATCGCGCGTAGTCTTAATGAAACGTTTTCTGGTGTTCTTTAACACTGTTACATATGTGTGGCAGGTACAATTTAGTAGAGTAGAGTGCTAGACTAACAACAACTAGCAAGTCTACCTTTATATTTAATAACGACATTGTATGAATAACTATGAATAGTATACGTATATAATGGGTTAGATACTTGGAAAGATGGCGATTAATGACCACGTTTGATCCGTCATGTAGGTACAAATAATGATAAATGGCGCGCGATTTTCTTATAAAAGTACCGACTCTGCTTCAGATTATGAAATTCAAAATACGGGTTGCTATAGGTATATTTCAAAACCCAAGTGTATAGTGTACGTTTTCAGTGTTTTCACAGACAAACATAAAAATATAGAAAAATGATTGTTGAAGCTGGAAATACCTAGTTGAAAATACCTATTATGAATTTTTTTTTTTTTTTCAAATGTCGAATAAAGTCAGTAAATTACTCTTTGAAGTGATGAATGTGAAAGAATCATCCTAACGGTACACAATATATTGTTGCATTTTATTTTTCTGAGTATTTAAAATGTAAAAATCAATTTGTTAATTAATTATAGGTATAATAGTGTAGATCGTGTAGCATTACAGCTTATTGGTGAATGGAGAAGTGGATCAATATTTTTAGTGGTGTCCCTGTGTTACTCAATTTTGACTCGTCTTTAAATAACTTTAAATATGTATTTATAAATTTATTAGGTATAGCTAATAAAGAACTCGTTCAAGATTCGATCGTATATCGACAATAAAATTCTAAAAATAAAAATGTCCTGGCAAAGAATTTAAAATTAAAATTATATGACATATGTTGTCATTTAAAACTATAAAACTTCAAGATGATAACAATAAAAAAAAAGATAAGAATTAGAATTTTTTTATTTTTGTTTTATACCCAAATCAAATTACAAAAACAACAAAATGATTTTCAAAAAAAGTCTCGAAATTACTAGTGTTTAATGCTAAAAGATTCACACACTGTGTATAATAGTTGCCTATAGGCTATATAGTATATATATATTATGATACCATGCACAACACAACATTGTTATTAGTGGGTATTATAATACGTTTCGCTGAATTTCTCTGTGTTCGGAAAATAATTCATGTATATTATATTATATTATATTAATAAGTATATTGTGTATATTTATTATTTTTCGAACAGCAATAATATATATATTATGTAAATGTATGTTGGTAGAATTTGAATAAAATTTATATTTTAGTTTCGCTCCCGGGTAGTTTTCCATTTAAAAAAATTGTAATTACCGAAGTGCACGTTTGCTCTTGTGTCAAAATTTTATAGCATATAGTCATATAGAACAAAAAAAAAACTTTGTTCGAGTTTTGTTTAACTTTATGCAAATATTGCGTTCGCCAAATTTCTATAATCATGTATGGTTTATAATATATAATATGTACACATATGATTGTTTTCTCGTACATGGTACACATGCACATGGACGGATGGGAAATGGTAAAGTTTTCATTAGTCTCGTCAGTCGGCGTATAAATATTTGTGAACATATAACGTAAATTACGCGCGCGCGCACACACACACACACACGCGCGCACACACACACACACACACACACATATATATATTATTATACATATTGCGTGAATATATCGAGAGCGTGAAAACAAAACAAGCAACAGCGAGTACACACTATTAAATCGTACGTAATATCACTATAATAATATCACATATTATTATTATCGCATACCAAAACGTCACACGAGATAACTATGGACCATGATATTATACATAATATAATATTATTGTCTTTTCGTGGTGTGAAAATCAACTTAAATATTATATTCGAGAGCAATTTCGTGAAGCGTATATAATAGGTATGTACGCTTTCCGTGGTGGGTAGTGGGTACGTTACGCGAGTCCGAGATAAATTCACGAGAATATCAATATACCGCGAATATACCATAATATATAAACACCTATTGTATACGGCCTTCACTTTAAAAGTTATGACGAGTAATAATAAAATAATATACAACGTTAAAAAGCGAAATTATTAGTTTGTTGTGATAATCATATTTATTGAAAATAAAAATAATACCTAACAACTTTATGTACGAGGTTAAGATAGTCACAAATCAACAATAATATGATATATTATAAATAAATATAATAAATTTATTATAAAATGAAATTTCCAATCAATCTCCAATCTATCATTCAATGGAAATATATCACTTAGAATAAATTGTAAAAATAGACAAATTAAAATAGATTATTAATATCAATGTGAAACGATAGTGAATGTTATCTTCGTTTGAAATAGCTCACTTTCTGCCCTTAATTATATTTATTAACTAAAAAAATGCATCACCTGCCAAAAATATCTAATTTTAATACTCCATTTTAATTCATACCAAATTTTAATATTGATAATTGATCAAGTCGTAAACATATTATATTATAACAAATAAATTATAATATTAATAACACAAATATCTAAAATAAAATAATATTCAGTGTGTATAATTTCCATGAAAACCAAAATTTATTATTTATTATTAATTAAGTAGGTACATATAAATTAGTAAACTATTATTATTATCATAAAAAATATCAATATTAAAATAATAACATTTTTTATGTGTGCTCAATTAAGGTTTCTTTAACCTACTCTAAAGAGAAATTGAAAATTTTTGAGAAAATAATGTCATGAGCTAATAATTTTTTTTTTTAATTTTTCAATAAAACAATTATTAATATAAGAATTCTAATTACTTGTTCATCTTATTAATGGACAATTGAACACTTTTTTTCGTTGTTATTTATGGCCAAAATAAACTGTACTAAAATGTTTAAAATAAGCTTATTAAACGCATTATAGGTACTCATGAACATAATTACATAACACTGACCACTGTACAATATAAATAATATAAAAACGAGACATGTACTGGAGATTAAGGGCCAAAATATAACATGTTTTAATGTGCATGGTTGTAGATATTGTGCAAAATGAGCACTGTAGAAATTATCAACCCGAATAAAACAACTATTTATAAGTATCTGTCACTCCTATCGGTCATTGAAATCTAGCTCACGTCATGATCTACGATTTTATCTTAACATGTTAAAACATCTGATTTTCAATAAAACTGATTAGGTTATACATTGTAATTTTTAAGTATACAATGACGATTTGGTTTTTAGATTTTTAAGAGAATTATTGAATTTATCATAGTATGTTTTTTATTTTTATGGATGACTACACGATAAATTGTTGATAAAACGTATTTATTTTCAAAAATGGTGGCGGTTTTGTACACCGAATTCTTTGACAAAATCGATTTTGATTTTTGTATTTCGTATAATCAAATGTTCATATTATATTTTTCTATTTATAGTAACATTTTAAAAATATTTCAACATTTCTTAACTATTTATACTAATTTTATAGACATAATAAGGCATTTTTTATTTATATATATATATATATATAAATGTTAATTTAAAATTATTTGGCGAGTAGAAAGGCTTAAAAATGTAATACAGAGCTTCTCATAAGTTGTTTATACTTCAATTCGATAATATCGAAAATGTAGTCACAAATTTTTTTTATAAGCGTTTAAAGTTAGAATTTTGACAAGCTTCATAAAAATCAAGAAAATTAGTTAATTATTTTGTAGTTAGAATTAGAAATTCATAAAAATTGTACTTATTTAATTATCACTCGGTAATATAGACTGATAAACCATTTATACTCAAAATCGTTTTTTTCTATACAACGATGATATACCTTCCATTTAATTCACATTTAACAGACCTACAATAGTGAAACACTCGACATCTAATGTACAGTAGAGTGGTTCTCACTAACCTATATTTTTTTTATATTTATAGATATATTATGTGTATGGCAATTAATTAAAACATATATTTTGTTTTTAATCCATTTTAAAATATAATATTAGTACATTAACCCTGCAACTACGCAAATACCATGATTATTAATACTATAAAAATGTATTGATTTTTTTTCTACATATAATTATGTATAGTGTACATACCAAACTATAACATATTACTCACATATAGCGTGGATTATATATAATATATATATATATATATATACGATACTCATATAAAATTTCTGTTTTTTTCTAAATTCATATTAAACTGATTACAAAGTTTAATGTATATATTAAAATGATTTATTTATGTCTGCGTTTTTTTATTTAACTATATCATCACCATAATATTATATATATTCGAGGTAAAATACGCATTTCGACTGCAGTATTGTGCATAGTAAACAAACTAGCCTAACTCATCAAATGTAAAATCATTAATTTTTACAAATATTTTATCAATGGAATATAAAATAAAAGTTAAAACGTTTCTGACAGCATTTGCCCATTTGCTAATAAAGGTGACATATTTTATATAACACTGCATGACAAGTTTTTAATATAAAGTATAACTATCTACATCGTCACACAACGTATAGATCGATAGCACTTATCTGTACTACACAATATAGTATTTATATATTTGTACTTAGTTTTACTATCGATTTAAGGAAAACTATTAACTAAAATAAACCCTAACTGGCCAACCTAACAACGGTTTAAGGCTAATGTTAAGCACTATAGCCACTATAGGTACACATTATATTTGTACGAGTTAGCATATTATGTTATATACACAATTTATACATTCAGAAATATTTTACAATGATGAGTTCACTCTAACGACATGTAATAAATAATGAATATTTATGGGTTATTATTAACAAAGTTTAAATGGATTTATGATTGATTTTATAACTGGCTGGGTAATTATACATACGTATATAGTATTTTGTAATAAACTTAAAAAGATAAAAATTTTTACTGAATAGTTTTATTTGTAATTTTTTAACCGTCAGGATAACAACGATCACGTAAAAGTGGATGATAAAATCGTTATTATTTTTCAAGTAACAAATTATTTATTTTTATTAGATTTTTGTAGACTTGATAATAACTAAGTCATGAAAAATGAGCAAGCAACGTCCATGTCATTGACTTGAAGTAGCCAAATAAGAGACTCACTCGTTTTATATGTTTATATTATAAGATAGTTGTAAAAACGTTAATAGTTATAATACTAAGATAATCTCAGAAATTTTAATTTTATTTGATTTGATTCTTATTAATATGTTGCTTATTATTACAGTTATCTTACAGGTAAAGGTATAATGCCCAAATTATAAAATCTTGGAGGATTTTTAAATTTTATTTACTTTTAAGAATAGATACTTACTAATACGTATAGACATTTACATTTACTGTCAATCACAATTTATCATCATATTATGATTGAAGGTAATAATAACTAAAATATGAATTTAGAATTCAAAAAGGTATCTTAATACATAAATCATAATACCAATTAAAATGTATATTCAATCGTATAATATTGAAATATAATATTTTACTAATATTTGATTAATCTATCATTAGATATAATAATATATTAGTTCATTGACTTGTAAATATAATTTATAATAATGACACATGAATCATTATTATATTATGGTAAAACTCTATAATTTATATAGGTTTTAAAAGATTTGTTTTTCAGTCATATTTAAGTACAAATCTGTATTAATAATAATATAAATAATAATTCAAAATTAATTTAATCCATCGCATAATCAAATTTATACAAGTATTAAAATATATAATTACTATTAATTAAACATTCTTGCGAGCGTTTTAAATTATTAAATGCAGATGTTTATTATCAATATTGTTCAATAATACTGTAAAAATAAATTGTCATTACTGTACCTACCGAATCATATATTGTCTAGGAGAAATAAGGAGAAATTAATAAATGACGGTTAGCGTGTGCCGTGTATTGCTACCATCATTGTTTATCACCATTAATTAAAATGCATTAATAAAATGAATAATATCAATAAATATTAGAAATGTTGAAAATATAATGGATAAATAAAAAGTGGAATGTTCGTTGTAAAACATAATGAAAATGGAAAATTTAGTCACTTTAAAGTACAATCCAAGTCCAAGGTCATACAAACACTCACGCTGAAATAGAAGGAAAGTGGGTGGTATCTAAAACGTGTCAAGTCATTAGCTATTCAGTATTCACGTTCTTACGCTTCGAATCTACATCTTGTAGAATTATTATACAATACGAATCACAAATATTAATTGCAACCGTATTGATGAAAAATTGTTATTATTTAAAATAATCATTCAGTTGTTTATAGATCGATTATGATTGTAAATAAATTCGGATACTTTATCTTTTGTTATGAGCAATTAATGAATTGCCGAATTGTCCGGAAACAATTTATAGTACTAAGCACAAAATTACAATAATTATTCAACGAGAGATATGAATTATATATATCAGTGATTACATAATGATAATACTATAGCCATTGGATAATTACACAAACACAATGTAATATACTCATAATGAACAGCAGTATTATTTACTCGATGACAGCTATAATAGATACACCTCTTTTATATTTCCCCAATTCACGTTACACTATTATATCACTCCATTATTTATTGTTTGTTATTATATTGTACAAATTAACGTATTATTATAATTATTGTTTCATTATGACCTTAATATGTTCAAATTTAACGAAAAAAAGAAGAAAAAATTACTCAATTAACAGTCAGCACCAATTAAACAACTAGATAACTGTAAATATAAAACGATAAATAATGCAAATTATTTAATTTATATAAATAAAATATTATAATATAATTGTATGGTACTTTTTTATTATAATACATTTATTCATACCTTAAATAGCTTAAACACTATAATATACTATACATATCTAGAACTATTTTTCAGGTCCTGTCAGGTAAAGCCAAGCCTTAATTAAAAGTCTAGTAGACCTTTACCAGTTCTCCGTAAATTACCGTCAATATTTTGTATTTACTTATGACAATATAAACATCAAATATTCAAAATTCAATGTTTAACTCGATATTTATAATTTTATATCAAGTTTTTACACGCCCACTTCCAATATATTATTACAATTGCATTAATCAATAATGATCGAAATAAATTACTAGAATGCGAGTCAGGTTAGATTTTCTAATGTTTCACAATTTTTCTAACGAAATCAAACTACGGCGTTAACTACCAACTATAGATAGAATTTCCAATCAACTGATAGGGTCACGTGAAACTTTTGAAGCACTTTAGTTATTTCTAGAAAACTAAAAACACACATATACACATTTTAAAACCAATAAAATCTTGATTCTTCGTTAATACTAAAACCAAAAAAAAAAAAAAAAGGACGAGGAAAGTAACCGAATAAAATCACTGTATTCGTGGAAAGTATAAAAGCTGCAGTAGCTATTACTAACTAACTTATTAGTACAAAACTATATAACTTAAGTTAACCACTGTCCGCTAAGTTTTATTACTGTGCAATGTGTTCTGTATTTCACACTTTTTCATTTTCACACAAACCCGCTACTATACGTTAATAGTGTATTATGATAGTCGCTTCTGCTGTTGCAGAGATATTACTTGAACATTTTTTTTTTAAGAATATTCGTTATTAGATATATCAATAGATTGTATTGACAATAGTTATACCACTTCTTTAGTAAGTGCCTAGCATTTTTTCAATATCTTTTATTTTTTCTCCCTGTGACTATTATTTTATAAACATCCTCTGTGGATGACAGTCTCTACGTTAATTTTGCGAAATAATTACTGAATACCTTGTCGCTGAATTATTATACATATATTATACTCGAAAGATAACATTTTATATTAAAAACTAATATCAGTAAAATATTTAAAGTATGAACTTAATTTAACATAATAACTATTCATGCTAAATTAGGTATTCTTAATTTTGTATTTATATATTATATGTATATGTTTAAAATGAGTAATACCTATATCCCGTCTAAGATGATGTATTTATGTCTACCAATAAAAACAATAGTCAATGCGCAATTAAAAAATGTTTAATATACTTATCTAACATTCTGCAATATCGAACATTAAAATATAATAAGTAGGTATGTATTAAATTAATTTTTTGTAATAAAAAAATATTTTCAGGTTAATTTGTAATGTCATTATTTTTGGGTTTAATTGATAATTTATGGTTTTTTCAATATAAATAAAAACATTTTAATATTAAGACATTTGTAATGATAAAACTATAAAAGTGATCATTTTTTTAATTTAAATTCTTCACATATATATATTTATTCAAAATTATAAGTTAACTATTTGTCTATATCTTATTAGTTATTATCTCTTGATTTAAAAATATATATATATATATTAATAGATTCCTAAAGTAGTTGCTACTCTCTTTTAGTCCTATTAATATTAAGAAACAACCAATTATTAAAATGTCATCAATTTTAATCTAAGAGTACTTACTTATTTTGCAAACTGCTTTTAATACATAGTTGATATTGAATTAATTTTTTTATTATTATTTCATGCAAATTTCTTAAATAACACCGCTAAGAGTAGTCCAGCATACCTAAGATATTTAGTATATGTCACAAAACATTAAAAAAAAAAATTATACTTCACATTAAACTTAGTTATTGGTATTTGAATTGTATAGATACTATTAATTATAGGTATCAAATTCGTGAAATATGTATATTATTTAATTATTGTTCATTGTCAATTTATTATTATTAGTTATATTTTATTATTTCATTATTTCTCAAATTAAGATTCTACTTACTGTACTATTATTGCCAAAGAGTACCTACCCATTTATAAATAAATAAAAAAAAACATACAATTTTATAATAAGGCAAGATATTTAAAATTGAGCTTCGACCATATCTTTCAAAATCCACATGCATTTTTTATATTAACTTATATTAACTTTATATTAACTTTATACGTATATGAATAGTATATGGATGAGTAAATAATTTTGGAAATACTTAAAAATGATATAAACGAATAAGTAGTTAACACATAATATAATATAATATTTTGCTAAAGAATAAACGATTGATAATTCTATAACTAATGATATGTGCGTAATAAGATTTTTACTCCTTTGGTTCTTCGTGTGCAAACTAGTTATGGAATGGGGGATTTAAAAAAGACGTGCATAAACTAGTATAAACTAGTTGTACCTATCTATATGTTATATAACATAATATATTATATATTGGCGAAACGGCACCAGTTGTGGGTTATTCAGAAAACCCGAGCAAAATGTTACGGACGTTTGTGGTTTTCGGTTTCTTCTGCCCGTCCATAGTGTACACGAACCATACAATTTTGGAACGTGGTAAAAATGTCTCTTATATCGATACGGACGACGTGTCGTCTTCAGCCCCACAGCACAATGACGACGTAGTTCTACAGACCACAGACCGTTTGCCTGATCAATGGGTGTCTGATTTGTTTTATCGAGCGTTGACGAACTTTAGGATACAGAAAGGCGTTGGTTCGTCGGCCTGTCAAAAACAAACGCAAATGTACGTCAGTGATTTGAAAAACAACTCTTACTGGGCAGTGAAAAGTAAGTTCCCCGAATCTATATCATCATAAACGGCACACGGGATTCGGAGCTTAGTAATATATTATTTTTTCATAAATAGTTTTTTTTTTTTTTTTTAACTAGGCTGTAATGTACCGTAGTGAACAAACTATTTTGTTTGTAAAGCTCTAAGATTACTCAATAAAAAAACTCCAAAACCTAAAGATGCTAATTTTTAAACCACAACTTAAAAAAAATAATGTATAAAAAGTTTGCTTTTTAAGTTGTTTCTCTATAATTCATACAAAATAAAATATTTTAAAATTATTTTACAAAAAATAAATCGAAACGAAGATTTTATTACTCTTGAAAATTTTACTGTAGCATGTACAATGTACATAATTAATATTAAATAATTAATATTATATAATATAATATTTAATAGAATATTATTAAATAGGTATACCTATATTTTAATTTTTGATTTAGACTGATATATTTTGTAAGTCAGATAAACGAATTATTCGGATGAGATTGTTACAATTCATACACACCATTACTTGTAATAATAACAATTATATTAATATAAGTTATACGTCGTAATAATTTTGAGATAGTGCTTCCGAATATGTTGAAAATGATTATGTGGATAAATAAATGAAATTATTATTAGGTGAAAAGATAAATGTCTTATAAACATTTATTGATACCTAATCTTATAAAATGGGTAGTACAATGCATTGGCGGTTATATTTATTATAAGTTATAACCTATAGGGTATTTTTTTTGAGAGACAATTAAAAGCAAAAATGTTAATCGTTAATTATCTAATACCAACGCATATTTTAATAAGTAGTAATGTAGTATACTATTGAAAATGATAAATTTGAGTTTTTAAAACAAGATTTATACTTTTATAATATGATAGGCTTAGTGATGAAGAATCTTAGGTACAGTAAAAATGTGTTCAGTAAATTATACGTAGACTTCCGTACTTTTTTATGATAGATATAAGTACGTGTATAATATTTTTGTTAAATAAATTTATTACGAGCTCAATAATATTTATATCTTTAATTGAATTACTGCAGCACCAATGGATAGCAATATTTTATATTGCTATTATAAATAATACGTAATATTATAACACGCGTATTATTCTAACATTATTATAATAGTTATATACCTTTATAATAATATTATATTATACATGTACGTGGTGGACGAATTCATCTGTACACTTTAACTAAATATCATTAAAATAATATAATATCGTGAACATAAAAACAATTGAAATATGGGGTCCATTGAAAAAACAGCAAAAAAAAAAAATTCACCATGTAAAAAAAAATTTTGGTTAAGTTACGACCTTACCCGTGAAATTGACAGTGCTCCTATTTCTAAATTAATTATACGCGTATAATAGTTATTTCCACAACCAATAATGATAATAAATATTGTGGTAGTTTTAGCTTCTAAAAACAATGGTACTCGTATCAGCATTATTGACAATACGTAGTGGTTATGCAAAATATACAGGTATTTTGGAAGCAACACGGTTTTTTTATTTTAAACGTTGAGAATAACAATTATATGCTATATTACATAATCAGTCTATGGAAGGTATAATAAAATTATGTAATACCTATAGTTGTAGTTCATAGACTATTAAACTTCATGGTCAAGGTGTATCCGGGAAATAGTTCATGCTAGTAAACTACACGCGTGACGCTGTATAGTTCAAAAAGTAGTAATATTTTGTAATATGAATGAAAAGTCAGATTTAGATTTTTGGTAATTAAATTTTGTACTGATGTATGAAATAATAACATATTATATTACGTATAGGTGATAATTAAGAATTAATAAGTACAGTACCTACTTTTATAGTTGTTATATAACATATCAACACAACATTAGCATAAGGAGTGGGTGTATTTTATTAATTATTGTTCGATACACTTTATATTATTATTTATTATTTTTTAGTTATATCAAATAGTCACTGTGTTCTATTATTAAGTACTTTAGCAGATAGCTTTTATTATTTTTTTAGGAGAAGAATGAATAGAAAAAAATTGTTCAATAAAAACGTAATCGATTGGTATAGATAGATATTTGTAAATTTACACTGGTGATTTCTTGAAGAGAGTTTTCAGGAAATTCGCGAAAAATTATAAAACTAAACGATCAAACGCTTATTTAATTTTTAATGACATTTTGAAAACTTCTCATTATTTATACAACTGTGTTTGTCCGATTAAAATCACTGAATGCTTTAAACCCGATTCTTCTTCAGTTGTTTTTTTCTATTTTTTTATTATTTATTATGTTTTGTACAAAACGCATATTTATTTGATACCTGGGTTTTACCTTGAACGTTAAGAAGTGACGTTATATCTGCATTTATTGTTGTTTCCATCTTATAAATGTGTAATGTGGTACATTTACGTTTAGCGGTTGACGTTTAGCTTCGTTAGCTTTAATATTCTAGTAAATCGATCTATTATGAAACTTAATTTAAAAAAAATTATCTGTGTTCGCGTGTAAAGTTTTTATGATGATTTAATTTTTTAGCAAGTTATGCGTATATAAAATAGTGCAATTTAAAAATACGCATAACTCGCTTAACAATTTGTTTATCGTAAAAAAAATTACATTCAAGCACAAATAATTTTTTTATTACTAAGTTTTACTATAGCTTAATTCACTCTGATATTCAAATTAACGAAGCTAATCGTGAACTGCTGCGAGTTTAAATTTGCTGTGTTGCGCACTTGTAAGATGGAGACAAACAAATGCTGGTGTCGCGTGCTCTTCTTAAAGGTCTATATGTACTCTATATAAGTACATATATTTCATTGTTAATGTTAAAACAGAATACTGCTATGATGGTATTCATTTTAAACATAAACATCATAAACTAAACGCTTGTTTTATAATATAGTTACTTACTACTTAGTACTTACTATAATTATGGTATATAAATTCGAATTTATTTTTAGTGTACGATTCTTGGAGTCGAACTCCAAACGGCATTATATCGGGTAAAACGCATCAATTGGGCGTGTACAGACAATGCATCGACGTGCATCAACCCATTCAAGGGCAGTACTGCATGACAACCACAAAGCTCAAGACAGTGGACGGCGCAAATCCGATAGACTTGAAAAAAAAGAATGAAATGGAAAGTTATGATCACGCTTGGAACGAAATACTTGGGGTAAGTCATAACAGCGAATCCGTATTATGTATACACCGTGTATATGTATATTAGTTGTTTTAGTTCAAATTAAAAGATGGAGAGCGTGCTGAATTTATATTCTATTCTATTTGAAACAATGTGTAAGCAAATTGTTTTCTTAATTTTGCCGATGATTGTCCACAAGCATACACTTACATTTTGTTTTGGTTGTATCCTATAACTTCTATAATGTTCTTAGATCACTGTTGTACGTATTTTATCGTCAACAATTATAGATTTAAAAATTTTTAGACTAACATTCTATTTTAAAAAGCTTACCCCTTAACCACGATATAATAACCTTTTAACCGCTGATAAAAATATTAAAAATTCAGATTCAGTTACGAACCAAAATTTGTGCTTTTTAGTAGGTAGTTGCTTGATATTGTAGCTGAACAATGTCAAATAATAAGTCATTACTCATTACAATAATATTAATCGTTATAAATTCTTCATGTATGATAGCCGATAGGAGTTGCAGAAATTGTTGACTGAGATACGTTTCGCATAATATGTTACAGTTTATCGACTACAAAGACCGATATCAAAGAGATGAAGTGAAAATAGGTATATGCATACCGGAATCTTGTACCGCCGAAAATCTTGAGTTATCGTTACAGAACGAGCTCGACAGCGTATTTTTGCCTCACCGCGTACAAGCCAAAGTCAACGTCGACCCTATGTTGTGTTCCACTGACAAGAGTATGTACCCATACGATACCGGTTATTATATCACCAGGTATACATCTAACATTTTAACACAAATAACAGGAAATAATATGTGAAAAATTAAAAACTCTATTTTACCTATGTACATTTACTGCAGTAGGACCTTGCATCAAACGATTGCATGTAAACGTCGTTGAATAAAATTATTAGAATGTTAGTGCACGCATTTTTGTACGTTAACATCAACAGTTGAATAATTGTGTAAAAAAAAAAAGTTTACCCGATTTAGTATAAAATTACCTATCATGACATTTTAAGACGACAAAAAGTGTATTTAATACTTGACATATTGCCATTTTTTGTAAAATATCTATTTTTTTTTAATGTATAGCATTTTTGTTTTAAAGAATCAATGCAATACTTTAGTTTTAAATATTTTATGTTCCAGATGTTAAAACTAAACATAATATATATCTGGAAATTTAAATAATAATAATGTTATCTTTAATGTTTATAATAGCTAGACAACTTGTTCTAAAATCATTTTGAATCGATGTTTAATTAATAATCATAATATTATTATGTTTTTATCTATTTCTTATTATATAACTTCATAGTCACTGATTTAGCTATAATAAAACATAATAAGACCGCGTTTAAATTACCTTGAAATTTAATAATATACATTAATTTTAATTTTAAAATTTTAGTTTATTTTCCATACGTGTTTCGTAGTATTGAAATCTTAATAGGTATTTCGTTCAAACATTATCTACGTCTATCATGTTATGAATTATATAACTTCTAAACAATGTTTGTTCATACACACGAATACCATATGACTACGCCACTACGGAAGTTACAGAACTGCTGAACTTGAATATAATATTATTATGGCTTCTTTAAACAGAGATATGAAACTTCGACTATAGTTCCCATAATTAAAAATAATTGTGGTCGGTTTTTTTTTATACATATCATAATATTTTACTTATTTTACATTACAATGTTATTACATTGAATGTACACTAAAACGTATAGTTTATAAATTACATTAAACCCTTTTTCAGATCCATACTGTACTTATTGCTGATAATCTGTGGTATGTCTACATTAATTCACTGTACAGTAATGACAATAAAGAAAGAAAAAACTAGTGAGTAGTACATTTTATATTATTTGTATAATGCTATAATAAATAATAATATACCACGGGTTTTTTTTTAAAAAAAGATATGAAATCGATATGATTTCGTATACGCTCATTATTTCACATATTATACACTCGATGATAAGTGAGGGAAAGATTAAGTTAATATAAAGTTTAAATGCAAAAAGTTAAGTTAATAAGTTAACATTATCGTCATTATCTTAACTTTAACTTTTTAACTCGTTTACGCCCAGCTTTGCTTTTAAAGTTTTATTTGATATTTTACGGCGTTTTCGTGTCTTTTCAGATGATATCTTACCAAAGTATGTCTATTGGTTCTCAGTTATTCACAACGGCAGGAACTTGATCAAACACGACAAAAACAACAAGCTGAATATTTTTAATGGTCTAAAAACAGTGACGATGGTGTTGATATTATTTGGTCATAGATTCCTAGTTCATTCAACGAGTCCCATATTGTATACGTTGGACTTAGAAAGGGTAATTCAAAGCGTTATGTTTTATAATGCATGGTATACTTTTTATAAGTGGTGACAACACCACTGATTATACAATGCATTTTATTACTGAACCTAAATTATTTCTATATATTTTAGTGGATGCTCTTAGTATGAACTTTATTTTGTACCTATACACATTACATATGCTTGTAAAATGCCCCAAAGTTTCAAAAAATAATTTGCGAGTGAAATAATATTATAAAATATGACGTAGTGCTTATTAACAATAATATGTATGCAATAATTTCAAGAAATTAATTCTTATTTTGTGCCGTGTGACGGTATAGATTTACAGAGTAGGACCAGACTTTATACTGACGTGCATGAATTTAGTAGACCCTTTTTTTTATATAACTGGTTTTCTCATGTACGTCATGATCAAGCCACAGCTAGTTAAACGCGGGACCGGTTGGATCCAGATACCGATGATAATATTTTACAAGTACCTAAGGTAAAAATGTAATTATGTAATAAATTATTACCATAAGAATATTGAATTAAGCATAATAAAAATATATAATAGTATACGACATCAGTTTTCGAGTCTTTTTAAAAGACGTCCAGTGATGTGATCGTCGTGACCTGCACTATAGAGCTAACTATAAGGTTTTATTCCTAGCATAATATTATTATATTTTGCAGGATTTTACCAGCCTATGGATTCATGATGCTATTGACGGCGTATTTCATACCATATATGTATAACGGACCGTTTTGGGCGTCCAAAATGTGGCCCGAAGCAGAAAAATGTAAAAATTACTGGTGGGCAAATTTTTTGGTAACCAGTAACTTCATAGATGTCGACCACCAAGTAATTGCAATTTTACGTACCTAGCATACGCAAAATTATTATTAAACAACATATTACAGGGGTGTCTAACTTGCGTCTCGCGAGCCATAATATGTAGTTCTCGTCATTGTCAGAGGCTACTTGCGTCTTATTTATAAAATTAAAATGTACTTATTAAATTATTATTAATATTAATATTTTTGATTACATTATTTTAGGTATAAATGTATAAAAATTATCAAATTATATAAAACACATATCCATAAACCTTTTTGCTCTTGATATCTCATTGTATTTATAAATATGGCTTGCGAAACCATTCACATAGGCCACCTCTGAAATATTATATAATGTGCGCGTGGTCTGCCATGGTAGGACAGAATAGTAGTTTTATCTAGTTCGTCTACAAATAATATACGAACGAAATATTATAACAGTCTAACTCGTTGTTTGATATTTTATTCACCGTGATAGAATACAATTATTCTGACTTTCAAAATAGTTGTCATACAGCCCTAAATAATCCGAAGATTTGAGACAAATAAAATATAGATAACTACTTTCTAATTCTTATTTCAAGATAAGCTAAAACCATATTGGCTTTTCCTCATTAAGTACAAGTAGTAAACGTACATTTAGTGAAGTGGTCAGGACTAACGAAGAGGGAATACCTTGTCTTGACGAAACATAATATTGATTTGTTAATGATTTTGAATGACCATAATAAATTAATAAAGCAACAAAAATAATGATAAATTATAAATTATTTTTATATTATATAAAATATATTTAATTTCCTTTACTCGAAATATTTTAATCACTCATTGATTATTAATTATTTTAACTATTGAGATTCTATGTGTTATTAATGTTGTTAATTTATAATATTATCCATGGCTTATGCGACATCACATCACATACACATGGTATGCCAATGTAGTAGAGGATAAAAACTAAACATTTTTAAAATGTGTGCGTTTTTTATTTGTTTCGTGTTTCTTTTATGAATAACTCTAACATAATAAATTGAATCGTCCAAAATTAACTAAAATTAAATTGTTGTTGAGTTTATCTTAAATTAATTTCAACAATATTGAACTTTGATATTTATGAAGCTCAATAAGTCAATTTTTTATTTATTTTTAGTGTCTCATAGTCGGATGGTACATTTCATGTTTGATACAGTTCATAATCATTGGTACCATTCTCATAAGTGTTTGCGTGAAGTATCGAAAAATCGGAGTGGGAATTATAAGCGTATGTCTGTGTATATCGTTAGCTATACCGTTTATTACGACTTACGTCACTCGATCATATGCTTTAATTAGAGTTTTGATACCGTGAGTATAGTATACAACATAATAAATATAGTACTTATAAAAGCTCATATAAATGCGACTGAAATTAATTTGAAGAATAATTATTATATAATCATATAGACACTCGTATAGACATGGATATTGTTCGTCATTAAATAATTTAACTGTTAATATTGTGTAGATTTCTTCAGGACCCTAGCACTTCCTTTGAATTTCGGACGTTTTACCGGCCGTTCTACATGAGAGGTATTCCGTTTTACGCTGGACTTATGGCGGGCATTATAGTCGAAGAAATGAAGAAAAGAGAAATCAAACCATCCAAAGTAATATTTTACGGTCTTGGTTAAGAAAGTTACTTATCGCACTATAAGACGAGGGTGGTAAACCTTTTTTGGGCCATGTGCCAAAATGTTGTAATTAAAGTTTTAAAAAAAATGTACGTGCCAGTTAAATAATGTTCATATCTATAAACATTATTTTGATCTAATCTTGGGAGGGTGGATGAGGTTTGCTAAAAAAATTATAAACTTAAAGTAGATATTTAAGAACATTTTCATATTATTTCTCGGTATATACTTATAAACCATATTATAGTATAAACTTTATAAACATCCCTATTCAGTACACACATCTTAATTTTTATTTAATACAATTTTTGTTCCTGGATCTTATTGGATAATACCAGGAGGTGTGTACCTATTATCAGTCTTGTAAGTTAAAATGAAACACAAACACTACTAATCATACTCATTCAACGTCTAATAGAATATTTTTTTATATTTTTAAAATATTAATTTACATTAACATTTTAATATCAACTTGTAAATTGTAATAGTACATTTGCATAATTACAATGTATATAAAATTGCTTATACTCCGAGAAATTACTTTCAATTACTATATGAATAATATGCTAACATTACATACACGTTAGCGATAACCATACCAAGCACGACATAAGTATCACTCCATTCATGTTATTAGTAAAATAGCTAATAACAAATATCTATTATAATTATGTATTACCAAATGATAATATAAATAAAAATATAAGATATTATTAAAATAATACACGTAATATTATGATTAATTTTTCTGTTAATCGTATAATTTTATTTTACTATTAAAAAAAAAAAAATGAAAAGACAATTTAATTGCTTAAAGTCATTAGAAGTGTTCAACAAAATAAAATCATTATTTTTTTAATATGATAAAAATGCTCTGTATAATTTTATTTTTACACGAATATGGAAAGTATGGGGATGAATAACTTTTTTTCGGTACAAATTATGTTTGGAATCGAGTTTCAAACTTTCAACATTTTATAATTAGTAGCTATGTTCTATATTATTTAGAAATAATAAACTTTTTTTTTATTATTATTATTAAAAATGATATTTTCAGTCTATACCTCTAGGGTTAAATTATACATATAAAGTATAAATTATTAAACCAAATTAAATAGTTCAAAATAAATTGTACATAAAACATGAAAAGTTCGAAAAAAGCACCCATTAGTGACACTTTCGTGAAAAATACTAAACTAATTTATTATTCAATTTTCACTATCATTTGTACACTACCATCTTTTACACTCGTGCCATAGATACGACTTTTATAGGTCTAACGCGTACGTTTTCCATGTTTGAAAACAATATTTGTATACATATTATTTTTTACCTTCTCTCCTACAACACCGTTAATCCGAACGGATTATTTCACAGAATACCATTATTTTTTTAATCTTTTTGAGACTTATTTTTAGTTTAAAATTACAGATTATTTTAGACATTTTAAAATTAAATTTGTTGTGAATTAAAAATATATATGAATACACAGATACGCATAATCGTAGGAATTTGTTTCCCTTTGATCAAACTGATATTCAATAAAAAAAAAAACGGTTTAGTTATTTATATATATATAAAGAACGAGATTAACAATGTTGGAAAAACATACGGATTAACCGATACTAGTTAAAGTGTATAAAGATAACAACAGTAAATTAAGTTTTAAGTGATAAATTTCTATAAATATAAATTCAATTAATTTTTCAATGTTAAACTTTTAAGATTCTATAGTAATATCGTACTATTATTGATGTTAAATTTTACTATGAAAAAAAAACTGATAATTAGTGAAATTAAACAAATAATTAAAAATTCAAACATCATCAGTAATTCATTTTGTTTAGTTTATTATTATAAATTATAAAAAATATTTTAAATTATTATTATTATATTATATTATATTATAGGTCATAGGTGTGGATAAAATCATTAAAATATGATATATTTATAGAAATGTATGCATTTTAAATTAAAGATAATAATTTAACAACGCACTGGGCACGCTATAATAAGTACGTGGATCCATATCGACTTATATATTATGTTATTGTTTTAGTTTGTCGTTTATATTTGGACATTTATTATAACCACCGTGAGCTTTTTTGTCCAATACTATGGTTCGAGGTTTTACAACAGACAAAACCCTTACAATGTCATAGAACAGGCTACGTATTCCGTTCTTAAGCATTGTACGTGGACGTTTATGCTATTCTGGATCACAATTTGTTACTTCACATCGGGTTATGGTAAGTGCAGAACAATATTCATATTTTACTTTCGTGTTTGCATTTGATACAGTTTCGCGGTGTTAACTTCAGGTTGGTATGGCATAGTATACACTATACGTAAACGTCATTGTGTTTCGATTATGATGAATACATAAAAGTATAACACAAAATCAGTGATTAAACAAAACGGCTTTCAGAAATAATTGTCCATTACATTCATATCTATAAATGATAATTTTCAAACGCAGGTTTTTTTAAACTATACCTACTAAATAATCGGTAACGTTTTTTTACAGGTCCAATTGAAAAGGTGTTCAATAACAGGCTTATGACCCCATTGGGTAGATTGTCTTACGTAGTATACCTGGTGAATATCCAAGTAATGATGATAACGGAATATAGACAATCCTCAATATTTTCTCCTACTTTAGAAGAGTATGTAAGTAATCAACAGTAGTTTCATTACCTTAAATTGAGAAACAAACGGTTACAATCGTAGAGCTAAATATTATCAAGTTGCTTTTAAATTCATATAGTTATACGATATTGAAAATATAAATACACTTTAATTTAATCGTTCAAATTTGGGACTTACAATATGTATAATAAAAATGTAAGCCAAACGTGCTGAGTTTGAGTATTTCATAATATATTACTGTTTTATAAAATTTATTTGCTTATAATTATTTTATTTATTTAATCAAGAACTAAAATCTCATTTAATCAAATATTTTAATAAGTTTAACAAATCAAAAATATATTAATAGCTTACAAAAAATAATTTAGAACTGCATTAATGTAAAAAATCTAAAATAATATGGCTTAAAAACGTACAAAGTTCTAAAATACGTACATCAAATATTAAAATGTTATAAGCAGAATCGTTAGGCCATGAAACTTATTTAAGTATAATCTGTTTATTTTGTTTAATTTACAAAACAATAAAAATAATATTTGTATTGAATAATTATTCATGGCATATTATTATAAATATTTGCTTTACAATGAATAAACGACCATAACTGCAGCGTACTGCTATTCTTTAAATCGATCTAACAAACACTACACCGATTACGGCCTATCGTTGTCTGCATAGTGCATAGTTTTTTTAATAGGTAGTTAATTAGGTAGGAAACACAACCGTAAATTGTTCATCCGTCAAGTGCGTTTCGTAGGTACCTTTGTTTTGTACTTTTGTTCGTACCTTTTGTTTTGTACAACGCAATGGAAATTTTTTTGAACAGAGCCGCATCGTATTTTTTTTCTACCTAAAAAGCTATCTGCGATTAAAATAAGACTGAAGATTGCAGTGGTAAGATCCTACTCGTTGTGTAGGGCCACCAAGATGAATGCTAACATTGTTTTACTTTTTTGTTTATTTATCCAATTAATTATCCGTTTCAACATACAAAATGTTTTTACGATGTAATTATTTATTTTTTTACTCTTAACAACACTGGTAATATTATGCCCACGTAGGTCAAGTTAAAGTGAAACGTTAGCGTAGTTGTATGTAAATAAAAACTATAGTAACAGAAAAAATCATTTTCTACTGCTATATATTTTACTGCCTCACTGTGGAATATAGCTTATTATTATTTTAATGAATTATTACTTAACGATAAAAATAAAATAAAGTAACGTAAAATAATAGAATAGGTATTAAGATTTAGGATAATCATCGTCGATTTGGTCGGTCGACTTTAAATTCGATTCGATTCGGACAGTTTTGTCGTAAACTGCAGTAATCTTCAAACAGTCTCAACGTTTATTTACGACCTATCGTAAATACAATAATACAGGCAGTGGGATTATGATTTGAATAGGCTTTTATAAGTAATTTCTTACACGATCGTCATAATTAAATCTGAAGATAATAGGTACGAAGTAATTTAAATATTTTTAAGTAACTGCTACATAAATACGTTTCTCAAACATGGTCTGTAAATATTATATAGGTATAGTATCGTTTTTATAACCGTTACATTCATATAGGTAATGTCTTATGAGGTTGTTTATTATTTTATACAAACTAATAATAAATTCTTTGTTGAAATTTAATATATTTGCGTAAAAAATGTATTGAAAAATGTCGTAAGTGGTGATGTACCACAAAAGTTGCGGAGCGTATAACTATACCGAAGTACATATCGATGCGTAAGAGTGAATACAATTTTAAAAGAAGATTTATTGTTTTAAATATCACTAAATTCAATTTTTATTTCTGAGCACAGTCGACAAATACTATATTATGCTTATTTTGCACTTGAGAATATTTTTACATGTTTTTTTTTATTTTTATTTAGATGGATAATTGGATCGTTAGTGTATATAGAACGTATACGGCTGGTCTTGTGCTGTACTTCATCGTCGAAGCGCCATCTAATACAATAATAAAAACCATATTTTTTGGCAGGTGAGTTTTAATCCAATACTCGTATTAAACTAACTATATATAACAAAATCTAATTTATATTAAACTGCGAGTATTTGTTTCAGTGGTGAAAAAAATAAAGATTCTAACAAAGGAGGAAATGCCATAACAGAAAATACACCGAATGATCCACGTTTATGATGTGAAATACGACTGTAAATTGAGCTAGTGGCGTATTTAGGAATTTTTCATGGAGAGGATCCAGAAAATTTTTTATAATACAGACTCGTGGGGGTTTCACCCCCACACCCCCTAATTATTCTTAATTAAATAAATTTACCATGTTTTAATATATAAATACAATTGATTACAATAAACCAACATAAATCCATTTTGATGTTAATTATTTATTTTTAATCATATAAAACAACATTTATATTACAAAATCCAATTTTCTAGGACTTTATGCCATTTCATTGATTTTTGACCGTAAGTGTTATGAGCATCTTAAAATGTAAAAACAAATTACAATATCTAAATGCTTTTAAATTAAAACGATGATTATCTCACAACGACAAGATATCAAGGTATCTCTAAGATATCGCATTTGCGACAAATGCATTATTGCAAGTTGATAAATCGATACCTTCGACTCAGCATACAATAACACCCGGCCAATAGGCCATAGCAGTAAAATACTAATTTATATTTGTTATTACAAATTTTTATAACATCTATTAGAAATCACATAGTAGTAGTTATTATGTGATGTTGCATTTGAGACTTAAAAATACAATCTACAGGATGTTAAAATCACTTTTATGCATACAGGGTGATTTTTAATAAAATATAATTTTATACTAGTGATTATGACTGATGGGTTGAACTGTTCAAATCTCAAACCGAACCGAACCGAACACTTGTACTGTTCAAAAATCGAACTTAAAAATATTTGTCGAACCAGACTTAGTTTACGATAGTTCAAATACCAAATATTTGTAAAATTCTTCGAAAGTTATTTTTAAAAAATAAAAATGATTATTTAGAAATACCAATTTGTAGGTAGGTACAATGTACATAAATAATAAAAAGTATTGAGTTCAAGTTCGAATGCGACATAAAATGATTTTAGGTTTGGTTCGGTAGCAAATATGAAGGTTCGGTTCGATCCGAGTTCGAAAAAATAATTTCAAGTTCGATTTGATTTAAAAAATCAGAGTTTGACCCATTACTATTTTATATTCAAATTATGTTAATCTTTGTATAACATGTATAAAAAAAAATACATAAAAAAATATTAAAAAAGTAACAAAAAATAAATAATTATAAATGATTTTATATGCATTTTAATGAATTGTAAATATGTATAATTTATTAAAATGTAAATGGCTCTTATTCAGTCAATTTTGGTTTTAGAGCCATGGTTAATAGATCAAAATGACTTTAAAAAAAATCAATCTATTCGAATTTGGTATCAAAAATACCGGTTGCCATTAAAAAAAATGCAATTTATATTGCACATGAGCGTACCGAGAGGGTTAAAAATTTTAAATTTATCAGAAAATGTGTGCTTATGTACCACTAGTTTGTAAAAAAAAAATCGATTCATTCCAATATAATCCGGCCGAGAAATTCAGTGTCACCTAAATTAGTGAACACACTGTACATATTAGACGTTTAGATACGTATTTATGAAGCCAAAGGGAGGGGGGTGGTCTGGACCCATGGACCCCCCCCCCCCCCCCTCGTAAATACGCCACTGAACTAAGCTCTGAACTTTCGTTACTATAAAAAGAGGTAAATCTACTCTGAATAGTGCTAATACGTAATACATCCAAGGTTAGCCTAACCATGGTAGTAGCGAGAGCAAGGATTCCTGCATAGGTATCACCATGTTATTCGTGGATTCCTGGAATCTTGACACTTGATCGTGAAATATAAAATTATCTAAAATGTATAATTGATGTTATATTATTAATTAAATACAATTCATGTTATTATATTATATCTTTTTAATTAATATATCTTGACCGTGTAATATATTATAATGTTTTATCCTAATAGTAATTTAATTATAAGTAATTACAAGTATTATTTTATTGATTAAGAAACACTTTTATTTTTATTAACTATTAAAAACGTTTCATGATTTAAAATGAATCATAAAGCTTCTTACTTGAAAAAACCTTTGGTTATGCTACTGATACGGGTTCGAATATCTACATAATAATATACTATATATAATTCATTATGTTATGGACCTATAATGCATCTTATGTATCTACATACGAGTATAATATCATAAACCAGTACAGGTACCTACTTTGAAATAATAATCTATAAAATATTTCATATATGAAAGGAACTGTCAGTTATTTCTTGCAGTTCATATATTTTGTTATAATATCACATGGTTTAAATAATATGAATATTGAAGTAAACTTTTAATAATATATATTAAACACAAGTTTAATTACAACGACGTTGTAATTATTAAAGTTAGAAAGTGTGATGAAATATCGTTTACGGAAATGTTTATAATATAATTATAATTTTAACATTTTGTCATATGTTGCAGAAAAAGTTACCTACAAGCAGTATATTATTTTAATCTATTAAACCGAAACTATGAAAACGTTTCGTTTTATTTAAGTAAATACTCGTTTATGAATATAAAATTAATGTACCTGCAGAGTTGTTTTTAAGACATTTAGAATAAACGATTTTAGGATATAAGCGCCTAAGAGTGGCTCATAAGTGCCCAGAGGGATCTAGACAAAGCTAGTCTTGCAGGAAGATAAGAGTACTGAGGTCAAATTGAAGATCAAGAGCGACGATTTAAGGTTCAACATAGCCATTTCAAATAACGCCTTAAAAATACAATTTACACAGACTTGTTGGCTGAATGTGTCTTATCAGAATATTATCTTTTTTTATCCATGTGGTAACTCGTTTTACCAAACCCAAGAAAAACATCACGTACTATATACATATTATAGTACAGAGTTGGACAAATTACTTCACGTTACAATACAACTTACAGATATATACGCAGGAAGATTAGATGAGAAAATTATATAAAAATAAAACTTTCAGATATCTGCAGTGAAAAAAACATAATTGCCTATGAGTTATTGCCGAAATGCAAACCATTTATATCAAAATTAATAGATATCAACGCAAGTATTTTTAAGTCTGTTACAGGACATTTTAATACAGTTTTAGTAAAAATTATAATATTTACATTTATACATTTATTATAAAAAATACAATTTCAAAGTGATTTACAGGTGATGTATGTTGTTTTATTTTTTATTGGATGAATATAAAATTGTATATAAAAACGTGTGTTTTCGTTTGTATTTAATTTTATCTTTTTGTTTTTGATTTAAAATATAGACTGCTATTTCTGTTTCCACTTTAGAATAATTTTATATTTTTATAATAAAAATATTTTTTTTTCTGCAATTTTGAGTTGATTTATTTTTTATGTATCTATAGTCTATCCATTTTTATTCTTTTTTTCAGCAAATCTCTAATAAAGACATTTTGATAATTTTAATTATCATTAGGTGATGCAATTAATAAGTATTGATTTTTTTTAATTTAGAAATTAGAAATATTATAATCTCCGGATTCCATTATATTATAAAATACTTTTATAGTTAATATTTTTCTCTGCATTAATTTTTAGACACCTTTGGGTGTCCTTGTTATTCTGATAATTGTTTTTCTTATATCAAACATACTCAAGTTTAAAATATTATGTTTAATTTTTATTTTTCAGTGAGCCTTAATTCATATCTGAATAATCATTTATTTTTAATTTTAATTTTTATTAACAAAGGATGGTAGTTATAGATAACTTAGAGGCTAAATACATAAAAATATATATGCAAATATGCATAACAAATCCAAAATGTGCAAACAAAAATTTAAAATATGCAATAAATTAATTTTGAAATTTTAACAAAAATTTGTAAATTTATCAATAAATTATAATTTATTAACATTTTTGTATTGTTAGTATAAAAATACTTTATTAAAAATTATCTTACTAAATAAATTAAAAATAGAAAAGAAAGAGCTAATGTGTGAAGAATTGGTTTCCGGTTGGTATAATTATAATTATTATGTTAATTATTGAACTGAAAAATATTATAAATACCTACTAAATTGTATAAATAACTTTCAATATTTATGAAGTTGTATTTTGAAATACATAAGTCATAAAATATATAAAATAAATTATTATAAATGATCTGACTATATAGTAAATATATTAAACCTGTGTATTGTGGATTATGTACATAGTAATAATCAATTTTACAATAATAAAATAATTTGTTTTCATTCAAACAGACGATTCAAGAAATTCCATTAGTATAAATCGATGTTCACTCCAATTTTTATCTTACAAAAATGTTCAAACTATCCATTGAAAAGGACTTCCAAGGTACAAAGGAACGGCCAAACTTCATTTTTTAAATTTTTTTAGATGAGATTTTTAGAAATTTTTTAACCATATCTATTACAGTGTACCTATAATATTACGATAAACTTTTTTAATGCTATATTATGTTGCAATTATGGAGTGATGAAGAGGTTGAATATATTATTTACATAATGAAAATCAGGATATGCTTTGTGACGTAAAACGAGTAATTTTCGTCTAAAAGTACGTTAGGTTAGGTGAATATTTATCCTTATTGAAAATATAAATTATATTTTATTAACCTCCCATTTTCTGATTTCGGTTTATGTATTCCGATTCCCGTGCCCCGTGGACCCATAAAATGGCACAAATATATTCCCCCAATACTATTATATTTAATTATATTATCTTGCATATCCTCCTTCACTCCGTTGCACGTAAATATATAAAACTAAAATTTTACGCAGAAAAATGTGTCTGACACTTACAGTGAACAATAGTTATACCATTACAACTAAAAACCTAACTGCTTTATTGTTATTTTTTCAACTTTATATACGCTATAACCATCCTTTGGAAGAAGATTAAATAATGCGATTCACTGGCTTTCCAAATAAAACTGCTGTTTGTTACGCGCCTTGGAACGAGAAGCTGCAATGTACTGAATTTGAAATCAAAACTATTTATTATGTTTATTGTGCATTTTTTGATCATAACATAAGAAATAAGAAACGATAATATTTCAAGTTTTATTTTTTATCAAACGCATTCCTATTGTTTTTTCTTTTATCACGAAATCAAAATGTAAAATGTAAAATATTTTTCAATTGTCGTATAAAAATAAAAATATTTACAATTCACACCCACTTCCACAAAAATAATTAACTGTAAACTTGATATTGGCTATAAAAAATACTCTCTGGACGTCACCGACGAGCGTTTAGTATTTTTTCGGTCTTCAACGATTTTTACGCATTATACAGCAAATTTCAATTACAATCAAATCAAAATTATTCAATTCACTATAGTATAACGTTTCGTAATTAATTCTCGTAAAAGTGAATTAATAAATAAAATTAAAATCGTTCTGACAATGTTATAGTCATTTTTTCAAATTGTACTTGACATAAATACGATTGTATTTATTTATCGTGTCTTTTTACAATTCCTATAAAATATATTATATAGATTTATATTGCAAACAATGTGAAATACTGAGCTATGTATATACTATATTGTACACACTGCTTGGTAAATTTTGTCATGTCTGCGTAATTTTAACTACAAATATAAATAAATTATTTTTTGTGCAAAATATTTTATTATGTGTATTATTATTACTTATAATTTTATAATACTGATAAAAATAGAAAATGATGATTAATTTAATAATACCCATATAATTGTATTATTAATTTTATTTATTTTACATGATTCACTAATGTAACGATTGTCGCCTATCGACATCGTACATTACTTCTTAGGTAAGGTACGAGCTGACTATAATATTATGCTAATAGCACTACCTTAAATTGCAGTCTGTCTGCTGTCCTGTATATACTTGAATTTATTTGTTGTACAAAGCTTCGAACGAGTGCATTGAAAATTTGTCAATATTAGGTAGGTATATAATGATAGTTATCGTCATTATAATCGCTTTAAAATATTTACAATTTAATACAATTAATTATCGTTAATAATATGTTATCATATATAAATCTATTAATAATTAATAATAAAACTGTAATAATCAATTTTACATAAGTACATGATATCATTAATAATACATTGAATTAAAAATTGATTTGTTTGTATTCGTAGTACAAATTTCCCTGGCAGGTTCAAATTTACGGGGGAAAATGTTTACACACTGCTTGAAACATAATCATATGATATACTGTATATTGTATAGGTTTGAAATAAAATTAAAAAAAAATATTGGTCACATCATTAGAAGATTAAACTAATTATTTATGCTTGTCTGTCGTGTTTTAAACAAAGCAACAAGCTTATAATAGTTTCATTTTTATTATTTATTTGATTGAATTTTTAAAAACATTTTTTTCTCTAATGAATAATGATAGTACTATAAATAATAATTACATAACGATGATATGAGGTAACTTACAATTCAATTATTTGCTAAAACCAAAACTTTGCACACCTCACATCTATCAAATTTAAACTACATTCACGACTAGTTTTGTTCGTTTTTTAATAATTTGTACTTTTATAATTAATAAAACGTCTTATTTCACATTTAATTAAATTCTATATCTAGACTAGAACAATTGATAAGAGATATTATTATTATGTGTAATATATTTTCCTCAAAACACTCGACGACAATAATTGAGAAACTTTTTGTTTTTGTTGGCTCTTATTAACTCTTATACTTAGATAATATATAGTCGTATTATACATAATATATATTATCTCGAGTCTATGGTGTGTAACTCGCGAGTCTCTTCTTGATGGCCATCCATAATAATACATAAATGATTTCTTATATTAGCATTTTTAATTAGTTTTTACAAACAATATATAAAACATTTGTACAATAATATATAATACAATTAATTACGTATAATGTGCCACAATTTAATTTTATATTAAACATTTTGTACATTTATTTGATTACATCTAAATATTTTTAGAGTAAAACTATATAAAATAAATATATACTCGTATACACACTATACACACGTGACCTATACTTGATTATATGGTTTTGCGCTGAATTGAAAATGTAAAAAATAAAAAAACAAAATACTGAATCGTTTAATTTAATTAATTAATTTATAGATGATTTTTCTGGACGCTTGTATATTTGAGCCAAGTTCACATGTATTCTCGATTAAAACTATAACCATAATATTTCAATATTTGATCACGTTTTCAAAGTACGTATGTATACACACCATACACTACATTATATTAACATAATATTGATATGATGTAAAATAATGTTTAGAATAATGTCAATTCATATTCATGGTTTTACAAGATTTAACAAATGATGAAATATTTTTATTTAATCAGCAAAAATATGGAGAAAAATAATAATACAAATAAAAAATAAAAAAAAATAATACAATTTTATACTTATTTAATCTAATACAATTCGTACACTGTCGTAATAATGTTACGTAGATACAATAACGTTTTCTATGAAAGCATAAAATAAAATGACAATTTAAAAATCAATCATACAAATCAAGAGTATAATAATTATTCATCAATCCAAATAACTGTATTTAATGAATAATATTTTTTATTATATGGACGGGATAAGATAAATGGTGATTGCATATTGCAGAGGGATGTCCCTGATTGTTCGTTGAAGCATATTATGTATGTAACTCCGCAAAGAGGATGTCAAAGCAAGAACTTATTTAAAGGGTTTGATAGGCAATTAATAACTTACTAATGTACAGGACTTGTAGCATTTGCATATTTGTTTTGCACAATCATAAAAATAGCAGAGTAAAAATGTTTGTAATTTAATTTTGCATATTATAAATACGTATTTTGAGGTTTTTGTTTTAACAGTATATGTTTCTTCTATTTTATACTTTTTACAAATTTTAATTTTATTAATATTTTTTCCATCTAAGATGTATTATTATTTAATTTAATATATTAATATATACTTAAAAAAATATTGGATTTGAATTAATTTATAGTTGTTAACCAGATGCAATTTTGTGCATTTTTCATAAGTTTTCATAAGTTTTCATGTAAAAACACCTGAGGATTGCCGATTAAATTAATTTTCCATTTACTAAATTATTTATAAATAAATTACTGCAAATAATATGATGGATAGTTTATACTTGGCCATTGTACAATATTTTAAGTTATAAATAAATAAAATAAATTCGTTATAAAAAAAAAAATCTTGTTTAATTTAAAAATGCATATTTTGAGTGTTAGAGTGTATATTTGGGGATGTATTTATATATATACATATTTAGTTATGCAGTAGATATCACCGCCGTTGTAGTGGAACTAAAATGTTTTCCATCCTGAAAAAAGTTAAATTTTTGAAATGCGTTTGTAATGTATGTCAAATTGTGAATACTATTAAAAAGTAATATAGGTACAATCAAGTCCGTGAGTCTATTATTATTATTCCTTGTCGTTACCTAATTTTTATATTTTATAAAATAAAACTGGTAAAAACGTTCTTAATCAAATTATTTAAAAACCACAGCCCAAAATGATATTAATGCAAAAACGCTTATTACAACAATCGTAAAGAACAATATTATCTTGTGCAGTCGGTAAGACTAATCAATTTTTAGTTTTAAATTCTGGAACAGTAAATATTAAGATAAAACTCATTTAAGTTTTGGATTTTATTTTTATTAAATATAGCAGGTATAACTTATTAATAATTGGATATTTTGCAAAAATATATGTTAAGCCCTAGATAAAGTTATTGTATTTAATTTTCATGAAGATTAGTTTTAAGCCCTGCGGATCTATGGTAGGTAATTAAATTGATTTTTTTAAAAAAGTTTTTCAAAGATTCAACGATAAAAAATAGATTGACTGATTGACATGAGTATTTATATTTGTTAAGCATTTTATAACTTTCGATGACGAATATTATTTTATACAGCCAGAATAAACAGTAATCTCGAATTTGAGTTGATTGTTTTTATTAATCTGAGTGAAAAATATTTTACCATATACATTATACACAAGTTATGGCGAAATTAATTTGAAATATTATAATTTTATATTGATTATTATATCATATATTATATGCTGAATCTATAATTAAAACAACACCTTATATTGACTAACTTAAAATGTAAGAAGTCTATCAACGTTTTTAAATATTTAGTAACTTTATAAATGTTAAAAATGTTAAAAGTCGATATATATATATATTTATAGTTATCAATTTCTTATAACTTAGTACCAACCAATTTATTGATATTAAAGTAAATCGTCAATCGAATATACGCTAGTAATAAACTAATAACTATCAATATAATAATATTATGATATTGGCTCCTATTTACATCAAGATGTAGTAGTTATAACAAGAAAATCGTACGATAGATACCATATTATATAAACCACGTTATTAGTTATTATTTACTTGCATACAACAAGCACCATATAATAATACTTTATAAGTAGCCAAATAGGTATTACAAAATGCTTTGATGTCAATACCTACATCGCGGAATACCAAAATAAATCGGATTCCAATGTTTCGACGAGACGACATTATTTAATAGTAGTTAGGAACTATATCTATAGTTAAAACGCTCGATTAAAGAGTGATATACCTACTATGTATGGTCTCGAATGATCGTGCACTGTTACAGCTATCGCATGTTATTCCACGGTTTACGGAAAAATGTCGTACCTACATGATAATAACGTAAGAAGCAAGTTAAAAAAATATTGAAAAGTTTTTGCTTAAACAACTTACTAGTAACTCTCATATAAAATATATTATGTTTACTTGTCTCGTATACTATATAGATAAATATAAATACAGAATTTTTCGGAGAAAATTATGTGTGGTACACTATAATACATTAATACGTCCACCTACAATGTAGTAAGGCATATCCACGCATATATTTAGCCATGGTAGTTTGAATTCCCCAAAAACACGTATGCAGGAATATCAAGATAATATTATAATCACTCAAATTTTCTCGACGGATTTAATATATGAAGTATACATTATATTCCCCGACAAGATTTACTGAATGCATATGTGTCATCAAAATATTTAAATTAAAAAGAAAGAACTCAGATGAAAAATTATCCAACTATTTCAAAACTACATCTAAAATAGCATAAACAGTTGAAGAAGAAAATAAGAGTTCCTCAAGTAGGACCGTCAAAGAAAGAGATGTAATAAAAATATATTAAATCTATAATATATTAAAAGTCTTTACGAGTATCACGGTAATAATATTTGATCATATTTAATGACAGTTTTAAAAATATTTTACAATTAGAAGGATTGTTCCACGCTATCAAAAATTAATATAATATTGAGGAAATATTCAAGTCCACATATTTTTGACTTATCATCAGACTTAAACATACTATTATAAAGATAAGATTTAATTGAAGATATTGGTATTGAAAATGAAATGGACCAATACAAAATAATCATCATATACAAAAACGGCTGGTACTCCTTTAGAGATATTGCAGATTTGCAGATCTATTGTGATATATTATTTTACTAAATAATTTTGACAACCATTAACATCAGCCAGAACCGAAAAACTTCTTCTCTAAGACGATTAAAAAATATAAATATTTTTATAATTTTATAAGACCCATTATGTTGGAAGAACGGATAATAAGTAGTATTTAATATGCATAAAGATACACATCTATTTGCATAAACAAAATCATTATCAGATTTTCAAGACAAAATATCAAAATTTAAAAAAGTTAAGAGTTGAATATTGGCCAAATAAAAATACTATTAACTATAGAATTAATATTTTGTTTTTTTTTCGTTATTGTCATACTTTTAATAAATTAAATATATATTATCTAATATACCTACTATGTACTTACTAAAATTATATTTCTGCAAAAAAATAAGCCTTTTCCCTCATACCTTATTTTTTAGATCTACGATTATTATTATACTAACTTTAGGGCATATAATAATGAAAATGAGGCCAATAGAATTGGATTAGTATCTTAATTTAAAGATAATATTATGTAATATTTTTTTTTTATCAACAAAGGACCTACTATGTACCTAATTAACTTTACGAAAAAATCGATTCTATTAATTTTAAACTAAAGAACGACGAACCGGATTATTATTATATTATATTATGATATACTTTATGGATAAAACTTTTTTTTTTAAACTGTTATTATATATTTTTTTTTGTTAATACAATACACAAGGTTATGGTAGGTACTTGTGGATTGGGGAATACACCCCTTTATTAGAAAATAATAGTTTCGGCACGCAATCCACTTAAGTTTTCGGTCGGTTAATATTATAATAACTCACCCTCTTTCAAGTCAGTATTACGAGTGATTCGAGTCGTAGAAGCGTTACGCATTGATATTGTCAAATTTTGAAATATAATGCGTCGTAAAAGTATTCTGTCGACAGTGTAATATATTTATATAGCATAATATAATATTATATGAGTGTGCCGTACAATATAATAATATGTAATATGTTTCTTTTTTTTTCCACCTAATACGGATAATCGTCGAAAAGCTATTTACCAGATCACATCGAAGAGAAATTTGTTTTTCGAGGGGAATAACGTATTCTTCGCAGACTCCGAATTATTGTGTAATATGAATAAGAATAATATATTATAGTAATAATATCATGCCAACCTCAGTTGAAAATATTTAATTTATCTAACATTCTAACCCATCCACAATATTCTCAGTTATGTACACATTGCTTTCTGAAAAACTGACGTAACCGACATTATTGAATGTTTATTCTTATGCCACCTGATATATGTAGACAAAAATTAATATTTTTACAAAGCGAGTTATTTTTTTTTTTTAATGTATCGACGCGTTATATGATTAAAAAAATAAAAATATAAAAAAATATATAAAAATATATTATTATTTTTATATAAAAATCTGAACACGTATTATAGGTTATAGGTACCTATAAAATCGTTATAAAGTTGATATCAAAATCTATCAAACTTTCTGATTTTTTTTCTTTATTTCTTTATTATCACCATAATACTTCTTAAGAATTCTTGAATTTTTACGTTTCAGAATCAATATTAAGAGAACAATACAAATTAAAATTTGAAAAAATTGAACGATTAATCTAAATTAAACTTCATTAGTAATACTTATAACAAATAAAATATCGAAAAAAATCTCTATGATAAGATATACTTTTAGAAAAGTTATTAATCCGAACTATTATCAAAAGCACAATAATTGATTTTTGAAACTAGGGTAGTGGATACAGACATATTAATGGTTTTTACCTACTGTATATATTATATACTGTTACAAATGTCCATCCGGCATTTTTTTAGGATATAAAATCAGTTAAAAAAAAAAATACCATTCATATAGTGCAGTATATTATTTTTGTCCCGTAAATTAATAGTGTTTACAAATATCAATATATTTTATACCATACCGTATTATTTTGATAACTAAACTCACGCAACGCGAAATTGTATTTTTTAGCCGCAGGACGAACGCAGTGGAATACTTTTTATTTATTTTTTTTGTTTCGCGTTTTTTCCTGAATACAAAACATGTAATAGTAAATATAATTATTTAACAAGTAATACATCAGTACCGGTTCGTTAAATTTCCTTTTATAATCCTTTTGGAATAGTGTGCACACGCCTTTAACACATTTATTGTGATGACTATTTTTATTTTTATTTTTTATATGCGTATACGTAATAGAAGTGGATATAGGTACATTATATGGTTGTTTTTATACTCAATTGGATAATATACACCTATCGATTTCAGTAAACAATGTCGCGCATTTATTCTTATAATAAACGCGTATATAGTTATTATATAATACAATTATTTTACGATTAATTGATCAATATTTTTTTTAATCATTCGTTGGAGATTTAATGGTGTAGGTACATCGTATCCTGTGTAGGTATGATGTATTTTTAATTAATTTAGTTGTATTATTAGATATGTAAACTTTGTTGCACATTATTATTGATGTGTGGTAATGTTAAGTATGTGTTGAACTTTTACTATACGGTTACATTGCATATTTCAAGTCACAATAATATACACGTTGAAGTTTGTGTAATGTGTACTTTACGTAGCCGAGCATGAAAAATATACTGTAATACATGAGTATTAAAGGTTAAAACCAAATTGTAACGACTTTGAAATATTTTTACACGAAAATACCGACGCACACGCACGGATGTTTAAACAATATTTTAATACTACGCACCTAAATAATTGTAATATTTAATTTATATCTCAGCGGCATTGAGTAAAACATATAAAATGAATTTGTTTGATTTCAATATTGATTTATTTCATTATTTTCCATTTTATTTTAAACAGAAAAATATAAAATCAGCAGTTACGGAAATGCACGACAATACAAACACCGCAATAACAGTTGTAGGAAATACTTCATTACTGCGCTTGCGTGCGTGTGCAAACATAAACGAAAGGTACGTTTTACATATTATTATAGCTGGTGTGCCGCATATATCAACGTGTATATGATTTTATCGATTTTTGAAGTAACTTATACAATATTATGGGTAATGTGTAATTGGCTGCGATTTAAACGGACGCATATGTGGCCATCGTCGTATTTGTATTCAAAAATATCACTAGGTATGGTATAGATATTGCGGCCGCCATATCTATGAGATAATATTAACAGTGTATTATAGTAAATAGCAATAAGTAAATATAAGCTCCATTCAACAATGTCCGATGACAGGTTTCAATGGATTGTGAACAATAGGTATATAAATATTGATATAATATTATAAATAATATAATAATATAAATAATCATTTTTAGTGATCATCAATAATTATTAGATAGTTTTGAATCATACAAATTTTAGATCAAAACTCTTTTATTTTAATTATATTTAAAATTGGTATTCTACAGTAGTCACTGTTATACTTACTATGAATGTTTCATTAGACTAGCTCAATAGTCATTTGCTAATTTATTGGTCGTTTAGATATCATGTTTTTGTAGTAAACCGAATGTATTTGATTATATTATGTGATCCAGCTAAAGTGCTAAAGTATAGATTAATTTTTTTTTGTGTTATCATTAAGGACATATGGGTATGATTGGATTTATTAAACATGTCTAAAATTAATTCAATTAATATAAAATATAAATATTTACGTTACAAAACCGATAATATAAATGGTAATTAAATCTAGATTTTAGGGGTTGAATGAGTAACTACTTAGGTATATCTTAATTACTACACCTGAAAAAAACAAATGGCTTAGTTATCACTACACTGGTTGTAGTATATAAATGCGATGATGGTCAAAATCAAAGACAACATTTTAAAATATAATAATTACCTGTTAAAGTTTCACAATTTGTTATGCTTTTCAAGATATACGTTTATATTATACCACATTCTCTACAATGGCATACTTTTTATGGTGGATTTGGGAGAGAAATATTTTTTCAACCCTGAATTATTCATATAATTCACCTTCACAAAAATTAAATTTTTAAAATAATATTAATCAATGACTAATATTTTATATATTATGTAGGTGCGATATTAAGTCATTAAAAAATTAAAGTAATACACTTCTTTACTCAAAGCTATATTTATACTGAAAAAAATACATTATATATGATATCGTAATATAAAATTGTTTTATTGTAGTTTATAAAATATTTGATTATTACATATTTTTCGAAATATTTTTCTGTTAATAATATCATTCCTTAAGTATAGTGATTTCCTAATTATTACATGCAATAGTGCTAGGTAATTCACGTGAGCGCGATTATGATGACATTATCACAACCACGTTTTCAAGCTTACATACCTATTAAGCATAAATAAAAGCATATGTTAAAACAATTTACTAAAATGTACGCCTGTGTGTGTGTTTATAAAAATAATAGTGTAATTTATTTAGTATTTAAATTTTATACGAAAACAAGCAAATAACAAATAGGTACTTTATCTGTATTGAATCCGCTTAAAATGAATTTCTGTGCACACGATAAGATATTATAAAATCTCTAGTGCAGGCCAATATTTTTTTCCTTTTTGTCTCTTGTGTTTTTCCGTGCACCGTGGTTCGGACCATACTTAATGCCTAAATCAACCCCTAGCATCAAAACCAATATATTATAATCCTGTCGTGCGCGCTAGTCTCGTCACTGGGGACTCTCGGTAAGTAACGTCGCACACATATAATACATGATAATGTGTACATATTATAAAAGTGTGTGTGTGTGTGTAGGCATTCATATTGCATGTAATAATTTAAAGGTAAAGGAAAGCTTTATTTTATTTAGCACCAGTGGCGGCTGTTGTAGCGACGATTTTCTCGACTTTTAGCTTATTTATATATACCATTACAGGTATACGTGTATATATATATATATATATTATGTATCTGTGTTCTATACTGTACGATGCGTATTTTATTTCATTCTTTAATACCTACATACGATATATATATATATACATACACGCATATCGTATTTATGGGTAGTTTATGGGTCGTGTACTGTTAAAGCTGTAATAGTGAAGCTGTTATTTTACAGTAACGAGAACCGAAAACTATTATTTGTTTTAACTTGTATTTTGTTATCATTTATTTTGAGAATAGTTCATTTTACGTCATTTTCACGTTAGCTCAATAAAATAGTATATATTACGCTTTATAATAGGTTGAATATAATTGTCAAGAATATATGTATTGCCAAGTTGATCACAAATATTAATACAAGTATATTTCAAGCACGCGTAAAATCGTCTTCTAGAAATAAATGTTGGCTAAATAAAATCTTATACATCATATTTTTACATTGATGAAAATTAAATCTGATAATACGATGTTTTAGTCTTATGTATAGCATAAGGAGAAAAAATGTCAACATAATGTAACTAAAGCAATTAAACAGAAAATTAAAACGCTGAAATCTAATGCTTTTTGTAGGTACATACATATATGACAAATGGGTGTCGGTCATTGTCATTTGTATCATAGCCGACACCCATGCCTCATGGTATGTATACGGTTACAAAGAAAATGCGTTTAAACCATAATACATATTACTTATTAATATTAAACGTTGTAATCTACACTAAAGCACGTTCATTATACACTAATACTCGGTAAATAATAACTAAATAATTTAGCAATATCACATTTGCTAAGCGAGCGGTGGGATTCAATTTAATCCTAAATAATCTCTTACATAGTGAAAGGCGCTGTGTTATTATACTTATTACAGTTTAAAAAGTTATTATAATCAAATTCTATTAAATTATACGATTTTAGTCTTAGAGTAAATATTTTATCAATATTCATGTATGATTAAGACTTAAAACTTAAATGTCTTACCTTCAAATCAATAGCTGGCGATTCAATGGTTTTGGATGTCATCGTAGCGCATGAGTCCCGACTTTCTGTCGCTAGTTGAGCTATTGCTACAGACAAAATGGTCGATTTCTCGTGATTATATCCTCTCGACATTATTATTTTGATTGCCATTCAGTGTTGTAATATTAATCAATTATGAGGTAAGATAGATATTCCACGAAAGGCATCAATGTCCGTGAACCATAAACATCATGAAATGGGTAACAACAATATTAACAAACTTACACTCTAAAAATAATAACACTTGAAAACACACTTCTAACTCACGTTACCCATTTTGTGTTTATTTTCAACTACCGTTGTTGCGTGGTTCAGTAAGTATTACAAAATAATAATAAGAATAATACCTAGACATGTATTTCTGAAAATGATCGACAGAATAATGATTTATATGTTTTAATACAATATTTTTTATTATTATTAATATAATATTATAGTCATTGACATTATGAGTAAATTATGTTAGTCAAATTATATTTTTCTATAATCTATTAATTTTTAAATCACGCTAAAAAATCTCTCATCATAATTGGTTTATTTTGGATAGGTACTATGAATTGCTAGAATATATTATATATTTTAAAAACATCAAACATTTTACCAATTGATGTAATGATATTATCACATCATGATTTATATTTATTTATTCTTAATCAAATGACATGTAATAAGAATAGATTATCTTATAACATTGTCACATATTGAATCCATTTATACATAGTACCACTAGGTAGGTATTTGAAAGTAAAAGATAAAAATAAATTATTTATATATTATACGTCTTCAAAACAGATTGTAATAATATTCGTAAGTTATAGATAATATTTTAACTTTCTTCAGATAGATAATATAATATTTTAAAACACTAAGAGAAGAAATATTTTACGATTTCAAACAATAAATTATGTTTAAATTTAAATTACTACATTCATAATCGAAATATCTAATTAAGCGAGTTATTGTTTTAGTAGATATATTCAAAATAAATTAAACGCAATATGGATGGTTATTTCGACGGGTCGACGGCAAACAATAGCGTTTCGTAGATCAATAATGTTGTGAAGAATTAGGTAACAAAATACTGTCACCAATGGAAATTGTTCCTGTTAGTGATTGACATTCGCGTGAACAAAATATCGCATTCGCGTTATAATAAATACCAACCGACCGCGCGCGTGGTGACGAACATTTATTTTTACCGCAGAGGGACACGCACGCTCATTTCGCCAATTCGTGCGAATTATTATTTCCAGCAGCCGTTGTCGTCGTTTACAGAGAGTACGTTTAACACGATTTCGCGAATACGGTAGACAGATTATAATATGCACGTAGTCTGTGCGTAAATACAATGCACTATACAATGATAAAACTTTGTTATTGTAAACCAATTCGTTTTTAATTAAATCTGCAAATCATTATGAAATAATACAATAATAATATGCTTAATATTCGTATATTATGTGAAGTATCATAGTGATAGTTTTCAAATCCAGGAACTGTGCAATGGTGTGTACTACTCGTATATTGTTTTATTAAATAACAATGTTAAATTATAATTTATTATAATAAAATAAATTAAATATTATTGTCAATGTGTATATGTTTGTCACGGGAACGATGGTAGTACCCGTTACCGTAAATAAAATACAAACAGACTAAGTGTTTTCGCATTTAAGCGTAACATCAAATACCGTGGACTTGAAACGCACTGTTTGTAAGGAGTTCTATATAGGCAATATTTTTACTGTTTTACTATATATTATTAAATTTATCAACGGTTTAAGATGTTATTACATTTTGAGTTATGTAAGTTTATACACGTAATATTATATAAATACATATTATTATAAAAAATAAATATTTAATATACAATAAATCCAATGATTTCGGAAAAATTAGTAAAATAAATTACTTTAATAGCAATATTAAAAAAGCATATTACCATCATGAAAATAATATAATATACTTGGTGATATAGGCTGTTGGACCATCTTCGCTCGGAATAGTTTTTCGTAAACAGCGATATATCATTGAATTTAAATTTAACACCACGCCCATAACAGTCACCCACTCGACACATAATGTACAGCCAGAACGGTACCCACTTACCCGTCTTTTTTTTTTATCGGGTACCTATAATATATTATCGTAGGTTAAATTGATTTTCATTCCATCAAACCGATATCGATCTAATGAGTAATGGTATAATTTTGATGCTGAAAACGGATCCGAACTTCCTAACCAATGCGTAGGTATACAATAATATAGTAGTATCTATTTTCCAAAATACTGGGTATCCGGTCGAAATACGGCGAATTAAAGATATTTAAAAAAACCTAATAGTGATAGCGAAAGAAAATATTATACCGGATGTTTGGGGAAAAACTATAAAATATATTATTTTTAGTAGTAAAACACTGTTCGTCAAATGCCGTTATTATGAATAGCAATTTAAGTGCCGCGGACGCATTTTTTCGGTGCCCCGCGATCGACTGCAGCGGATGACGAGTGGTGACTGGCTTTAATGTAATATTAAACAAAATCGCGTTCGACTTCGTGATCGATGACTTTGGCGACGACAACAACATAAGCACGAGTAGACGAGTTATTATTCCGCTTTCCAGAATCGATGGTCGTCGAAGACGTGACAATAAGGCCGACGGGTTTAAAATAAGACACAAGGAAAAGAGGTAAAAAAAAAAAAAGGTTTTTTCAGCGAACCGCCCGGCACGGGTCCAGCTGATACTCCATGTCTGTCACCGCGGCGCACCGTCCGTCATATGTAAGCCGATCCGGTCGCCGCCGATGTTGTGCACCTGCACCGTGTCTGGAAGCGACCGGCCGTCTTCGTGACGCCACTGCGCTGACATTTTTATTCGAAAAGTCACTCGCCCCGTATCCGGCTTCCACCGTTAATGAGTCACCATCGACGTACAAGATGGGGGGGGGGGGCTCGAGACGCGTCTACATCTGAGCATGTTATACGCTATATAATATTATTATTATATACTTTCACGGAACGATTAGTCTGTTCTGTTTCGACGATAGATTTTACGTAGAAGATTCGTTTCATCCACTGCGGAGTGCATGAAAAATCGCCTACACATACGGTCTCTGAAATATATATAAAGATAATGATTTAATACACGATATTCCCCAACACTTGTAGTCGATCGAATATTGCAGTTTGGACAGGAAACAGGTAATCATAGGCCGTGTGCCCGGTTACCGCATAATATACTTTGTACGAAACTTACTATACACCGACCGACCTGTTTACAATTTGTGTATACGTGTATATAGCACTCAACAGGAAGTGGACAGGATCGCCGAGCAAATCCTATGAATAGTAGTATGTGGGTGGCGTGTGAATATGTGTATATGTGTGTGTGTACGTTGACATAAAGCAGTTAAAACTAATAAACAGATAGGTAACTAAAATAAAAAAGAAAGGTAACCCAATGACAAATATGATAATTATATTACGGCCCTTTTGGCCCAACAAAAAATTATAATATGACAATAATTTAACAAAAAATAATAAATAATATGTAATAATTAATAAGTAAAAGTATAGGTATAAAGAAATCACATTAACAGAAATGTATAAATAGTAAATATAATGAGTGCACACGGCCCCTATAGCCAAACGGAATAAAGTATAGGAAAGGATAGCTTTTCTGGTTCAACAATATAATAATAAATATTTAGGAAAGATAACCCTTTTGGCTCAACAGAATAATTGTATAATAATAAATATAACAATATAAAAAAACTCACAGTTTTGTCGTTGCGCTGCTGGCCAACTGCTAACTATGCCTCTACACTAATATAAAATATACACACAATAATATATAATTACAACGATATAAATGAATAATAAGACGGCGAAAAATTGTGACGCCGAATATATATAATAATAATATAATATGAAATTATGAACGTAACGATTCGCGCACACATATATAAAATATAAATAATACCAAAAATAGGACGATTAGCGCCCACGCAATTTAATATAAAAAATAGATAAACCAAAAAACAGCGATTCTTGCAAGTACGATTATAATTTTGTTTATGACAAAAAAAACGGTCCTTCCTATCGAATATGGCTTGTAAAATATAATTAACTGCCTTTTTTGGTGTTTACGCTACGACGTATTATGCTACAAGACGACCAGCCCTGGCCGTGTTAATCTGCGCGCATCGGCGAACCGGCGGCGGCTGGCGGCAGATAACGCGCCGATACGTAATCTGCATATTATAATATTATAACTCACGCTAAACAATAATAATTTTAATAAAAATAAATATACAATATAACGACTGGTGCGGACGAGAGTGTGTGTATGTATCACGTGTGGCGGCGCAAACCATTGCGGTTCATAATTTTTACATAGTATAATCAATTATAAGATATTCGTTTATAAATTATAATTTTTTTTTTTATAAAATTTAAACGTGTATGTCACAAAAAAAAATAATCGCATATTATTATGACACCAGTATATTATGATATAATATACTCATACTTATTAGTTATTAATATCGTTTTTTGAATGATCGTAAGTCGTCTACATAGTACAATGTCTTAAATAATATTATAATACCTACGTTTTGATACGTATAAGTATTTACTCATCCGGATCCTGGAAACAGCTTTTTATTATTTTTATTTTATTAATAGATACTTGCATACAAAAAAAAAATATAGTTCAATAATTACAATATAATGAAATACAAGGTATATATAAATTATATATTATATGAGAAATAACTTATTATTCATTTATTTATCAGAAGAAGCGTCGTAATTTACTGTTAACTAGGTATTTGTACGTTTTTAAATTTTGAAAGTTAAATGTTGATGCCTAGCTGTATATAATTTACATTTGTATAGTTCTCAGTTAAAACTTCATATTTTATATAAAATTAACCATTCAGCTTTTACTTTATGTTTAAGTTTTTTCATAAATATTAGCCTCGTAAAAATGTTCTAATAGAGGCAACACTTTGTAATTCTTTTTATAAAAAAAAATTGTTAACTCTACGGATAAATATTTACCCAGAATATTATATATACTAGGCTTACATCTCTGAATTTTCTGCAGTTGGCAGATACGTTTAAAAATCATAATTTGTATGAATGTATAATTTCTAAAGGATAAAATAGGTATATGAGCATATGCTCGGTGAATCGTCCTGTATGTTTTATTATAAATGCATAGGTACTGCGTCGTTGGAGTTGTTCTATTTCTATACTATATTGTATACGTATATAAATGGTAATATGGATTGTAGGATATAATACGATTATAAATTTAATGTTATTTCTGTACGATTCTATTGTGTATGCCTCAAAGGAGCATTGTCGGTGATAAAATGCAAACCACTGCTGCAGATCACATACGAATGGTGTGTGTTTTAATCTTCACGCATAACAATATAATCATTTTTATTATTATTATTAAAATACAATTTAATATAGCTCTTGCCTGGAAGTTATAATTGATCGTAACATGTATAATATATAAGCCGTAGAGGTGGAATTCGACACGTTTATGCAGATATATGCTTACCTATAAATACATAAATTATTATATTATGGAAACATTCAGAAGCATAAAACTATAATTATTAGTCGACAGTATGTGATTTCTATAACTATTTATTTCTTTAGGGTTGGTTTTAATAACCAAAACACTAAAAGCGTATTTACCTACGTACGCGTAAGATATATTCGATTTGGAACAATCATATTGTTGTATACCTAATGTGTTCTTTAAATATCAGTGGCGGCCAAACGGTCGATCGCGGACAGATTCAAAATGACGATGTTAGGATTTATTTTTAGGGCCACGAAAATTAATCGAGGTTGTAGTATTATTATATTACTTTAAGTAATTAATAATTAGTTTATAATACCTGTTGACTGCTGTATGTTTATATACACTTTATGCAAGTATATTTCTTAATAATTATAGTTATTCAATAATAAAAACATTTTCTATGGAAGTCGATCCTCAAAGGTGAAGTATATTTTTAGTAGATCGTGACTAAAAAAAGTTTGGCCACCCCTGTTATATATGGCAGTGACATACTGGCGTACATACAGAAAGAAAGGGGCATCCACTTAGATGTTTACTGGCTAGTTGTATCTAATATTAGGTATATTACTTCATTTTTAATAATATTATAATATAACACATGTAATGATTAAATGAACTGCTATATTTACCACTTATATTATCCTAAAATTGTTTAGATAATATAATATACCACATATTTACCTACTATATATAGTATTGTATTAAAATCACACTTGATTACGTATTATAATTAGTAAAACAACTTTTTTTTCATTTTAAAACTGTGACATTTATATATACATACCTACTATAATATATACCTACCATATATATTGTAAAAAGATATTGTTAAAAGATTATACACCATTATTAAATATTAAAGCAGTCTGTTTTATATTCTGAGCGGAGTATTGAATGTATTGGTTTACAATGATGAAGTGTATTTTTCTATCGCCTATTGCAGCAGTATATTAGTATGAACGTTTTAATCTTCAACTTCGAAAACGGTAAATCATTTATGCGTAGTAAATAAAATTGATTCTAGTTGTTGCATTGGACCGTTAAAAGTAAACATCGCCTTAATCGATTTTGCTGTGTTGTTATACCTAATTTAAAAATGAAAAATAGTAATTTTTCATCAAATATTTATACTAACACATCCTGGACATTGTATAATTTTCAAAATATTTTTGCTCTTTAAATTTAAATTTTAAACTACTTTTTAAGTTCTTTGTATTATTTAACAAAAAATTCTATACTCAACCACGAGGTTATGCTTGTTGAATATATATAATAATATGTACCTATTTCATTTCTTAAGTATTTAACAAAAAGTAGCGGTCACAAAATAGCGAGTATTTATGGTCAAACATAATCAACCCTTAACCTTTTATTGATGTGTACCTACAGCGCAGCGCGTGTGAATGATTTATAATAATATAGTCAAATATGCAGTATACCGATTTTCAGAGTAAACGCTGTGAAAACGCGTGTACATACCTAACTATGTTATTAGTGTTATTACTATTGCAGTACAAGGGAAAATGTACGAGCACCAGCCAGTTACGGGTAATCATAATTAACAAATACGATGGTTGTTTAAACGGTTTAATTACGACCATTCGAAAACAATTGATATTAAAAGGACAAACATTGCATCGTGCGTCGCGGGTAATAACACGCCGCAGTCCGGCGACCGCGATGTAGGGACCTACCTATATGTAGCATAGCAAGTGTGATTCACTTAACATGCTAATTTCCATTTTTTAATTTAATAATGAATTTAAAAAAATTCTGATTTTTTTAATTTTTAAGGCCTTATTTTCAAATTCTTGAAATTTTGTTGTATTATATATTTCAATAGTGTTCTGTGAATCCTCTTGTAACTATAAGTTAATGGATAATTTTTTCAGCTATTAAAATGTTTAAATAAAGAATAATAATAATCCTTAAAAATGGTTTTATAAAAATATGTAAAATTGATGTAATATTTAATCTAGACTAAGCAGGGACGTACGCAGAAAAAAGTTTTGGGGGGTGTTTTTGAAAATCAGATATATAGAAAAGTAGAACTTTTTTTTTAATAAACATACGCAATTTTTTTATGAAAACTAGCTATACCTACTTAACAATTACAATATCTACTTTTTTTTAAGTATAAACATTGATATAAAGAAAAAATTACAATATTAAATCTAATTTTCGCAAAGTTTTAGCCATTATGTTAAGAATATCTTCACTAAGAATGTTAAGTCTTTTGAAGATTATAAAGATTATAATCGTTTAAAAGTTTTATTATATATATTGAAAAAATAAATGATATACATATGATTAAAAGTTAATTAGTGTAGATCGAGTGACGAGTGTTTGGTACACTCAAAACCATACAATAATATATCGTTTTGGTGTGTAAAATGTACGGCGGTCCGTCAAATTCACTATTACCCGACGACGCATCACATCGAAATCGCGCGTCTTCGCCGGTGATGCAAACGCCGGCCGGTCACCTTGTGATATTGTTCCGTTGTGCTTAATATTATTGTTATCATTGGCGTATATAACCGACGTTAATATCACATAATATAGTCCGTGACCCGATGTCAGTGATGTCACCACAATATTTTGATACATAATAAATATATACACCGGCCACCATCACGGCTGCAGTCAGGATATTATATATGTATATCATATGGATCTCGTTCAGTACCACCGTGTCACTGCAATTAGACATCGTCACTGCATTCGAGGACATGTGTTGACCATCTCAGGTTGTATGTTCCCGCAATCCATATATATGTCACACGAGATTTGTTTTTTATTTTTACTTTTACAATATAATATGTTGTTGAGACGTCTCCGACACCGACATCGTATTTTTGTACGATCGCAAAATACCATTTGCGATTTTGATCGGCTGCTTTATCGGTCACCGCGTATTATTTGTATGCGTCTTCGATTGCGTTCGGCGGTTCGTCAGCCTCCTCCGGCCGTGTCGCGACAGGTACACTACGTCGTACACCGGCACGTTTTTATTTTGACATGCGCCCTATAGTGTGCCACCGCTTCGTGGCAACTTATTCGACGCTTTAGTACGTTTTCAATGTTTTTATCGTTGTTGTCCGGCCTCTCCGCCGGCTGTTCCGTCGCCGCCGCCCCCCCCCGAATTTTATACCGTTTGTCGTTATACCTTTGTACGCGCGATGCAGTATACATTCTCGCTCTAACTATATACCGTTATCCGCGACGTTTCGTGTCCATCAAGCAGTCGGTCGCAGTGTTACGTAACGATTAATTGTCGATCTCTCGTAAATTATAGTAACGATTGCTATAACTGCTATTGGTGCCGTCGATAAGGTAGTTAGGTAGCACCGTTGTCCAGGGGCGTATTTAAGGGAGGGGCACATGGGGCCCGTGCCTCCCCCATTCACCGTATTTTATACTAATTTTTATTATATGAGAAATTTTACAATTCTATACCCCATGTACGCAAATTTGAACTTTTTGTTTGTGCCCCCCCCCCCCATTAAGACATTTCTAAATACGCCGCTGCCGTTGTCCACTCCGGTACCGCTTATAATACAGCCACCGAGTCGTCGTCGGGCCGCGCGATTGTAAAAGACGGGTGCCGTTCGGCTGGCCGCCATGCACAGGGGGTCTAACGCGTGCATAACCGATCATGATGCGACACCCGTGAACTCGTCGCTCCACGGGATGCCGGAAAAAGCGCGTTGGTGACTTATCGCCAGACTCCGCGCCTCGTCTTTCTCGGGGGGTACCTATAAGAAAAAATTAAATTGAATAACTCATAAAGTATTTGTTTGGATTTTGATATTGATACTTTAAACTTTTCAAAGAAATATTATCCGCTAAATAGTTTACAGTTTAAAAGAAGGGTAGTACTTGTTTGAAAAATAGAAGTTTTTATCTTTACTAGACACTCTTTAATTAGTGCAATTGTACAATGTACATAAATCTGAATAACTTGAAAATATAGTCTTGAAAATGCAGAAAATGATTGGTGAACCATCCAGTATTATACTATTGTAGTCACTGTAGTAAATTTACAACAACAATAATAATAATAATCTAACAACGAATTAGGTCGATTTCGTTAAAATAAAATATTGTTAAAACAACAAGCGCACCGGACAATGTATACGTATTTAGTAAAATATAGGTACAGGCCCTACTATTCCTACTTATCCATCTGTGAAAATTCTCATATTATTATATATCATTACGTCGATCCAATTTCTCACAAGATAATAATATAATAATAATAATAATACACAATTTTTATGAGGGTTCCAGCTTTTCTGGTAAAACACCGTTGCAGCTGCGTTAAGACTATAGGAATGCGAGATGAGGCGATGGAAAAAAATAAAACTGCATTAACCGGCACTAATTTTCCGGCGTCATCCACCGCACCGCTGCCAACGCCGATTGTTGTTTATCGACGTAAACGGATTAACGCCGGTCGAGTTCTTATGATATACATGCTACTCGTACTGTGTAAAAACACTAGGGTACAATTATTTATTATTATTACTATTATTATTATGGGCGCTCAACGGCTTTAATATTATAATTTATAATGTGTATACGTGTATAATATATAGGTGTGTTATTGTCAAATGACTAAATTTTACGGTTAGCACGACAATTTTTTTTTCATAAGAATTTCCTGTTTTATCGTTTTCAGTGAACACAATAAAATAAAAAAACCATCGTCCGGTTGTTTATGATAAAGAAAAGCGTACCCATAAAAGTATAATAATAAAACAGAGAAAATATAAAAAAAATTGAATCATTAAACATATTAATAATAATAATAATAATATTGTATAGGTCAAACAACGAATTAGATTTTATTCTATTGACATTTTAATTTTAAAAAGATTTCAGCTGTAATAAATACTAGCTGGTATGAAAAAAATTGTTCCGCAGACTGTAAAAATTAGTCGTTACACAGACTTATACAAGGTAATTCTTGTAAAAGTAATAACGTTTTTGAAATTTTTTTTTCACATAGTTTGAAATCTAACAAAACAAAATATTTTAAAATAAATTGTCTTTTTATTATTATAATTCATAAAGTTTTTAATTTGTTTAATATGATTTTTAATCTTATATTGCAAAGCAGATTACTTTTCTGAGAATTTAAATGAAAATCTAATTTTGAACTTTTATTTACACTTATGAAGTTATGTATAACTTAATTGCAGTTATAAATATTTAGAGTTTAGATGGGCTGAGTTGAGTGATACAGCGCTATAGTTAATTCACAAAATATTATTCCAGTACTTCAATACCTAACTCTTTATATGTTTAAATAATCATTAATTCATAAGTTAAAACTATGATAAATAAAATGTTTAATATATATAACGGTACCTAATTATAATAAATAAGTATATGAAAATATTTAGAATAATAATCTGCTTCAGAATATGAAATTAAAAAAAAAAAAACAATAGATTATGCTATTAAAAAAAAGGTCTTCAAGAAATATACATAATAATAAAAATGGTAAATACATTGTATTTTTTTCAAATTATTTGTTTTGTAATCATGAATTCAAATTATAAAACAAAAAATGTTCAAAAACTTTGATATATTTCAAGAAATTTATCTGTATTTACCTTTAAAAGATTTATTTTGTTTATTATTAAATACAAAGTATTTATTTAAAATTGTATGCAAATAAATAAGACAATTTTCACGTTGTTGATAGATTTTTTTTTACATATTATACTGATGACGTGGCTCAAATTCAGACCAATATGATTATTCCCACAACAAAACCAAGAGAATAATAACAAAACTATTCAAAGTTGTGCTCGCAAGTTGTAATTTATAATGATTTGGGTATACTGCTAACAATATACATGCTACATTACCACAATTGATATTCAATTTTTAGATTAGTTTCAATGTTATAATATTGTTTTTGATGGAAATCAAAAGTTTAATAAAACGTGAAAATTGCATCATTTCCTCTACAATTTGTGGTAACAATAAATCATATTTTACCTCGATACATTCAAATATATAGAGGATATTAAACTAAAGAGATAATATAAAATAATATAGTTATCCGATCACAGCCATCACCGAGTTAATTAACAAAATGCTAAATGGGTATATAGAATATAGATAAATTGTTAATTATTTTTGAATAAGTTAAACATTTTTATATCGGACAATCACCATATTATTTTTCATAATGTTGGATTTTATGAATTAGTAATATACGAGTATCTACTTATTTGTTTTTTTTAATTATAAGTGGGTTAGTAGGTACAGTTTTGCTATGCAGTATAATATATCACGTGAGTTACTTTGATAAATGTGTTAAATTTAAATTCAATGATTTATAACTAAAAACGATGCTGAGCGGAGACGGTCTACCAGCCTAAATTATCAAGTTTCTTTTATGATAATTTTTTCAATATTTATATTTAAGTAATTTATTTTACTATTATTACTATTAACACAGCTAGTAGAAAGATTCAATTTTTGGCGAAAACATTGCATTTATTATACTGTTAATATTTAATCATTATAACAATATATATGTATATTTATAGTACATTCTTGTTATTAGCTAGTTATTTAATAATTATTACATGCTATAAAATAAATTGGTAATATTTTAAAATAAAATACTTATTTTGAGAAAGACATTATACGTATGATAAAATTTAAAATATACGTAAAAGGTCAAACAAAAAATATTTTTCAAATTATTATAAAATAATTAAAATCGGAAATCATAATTCAAAATTGTAATAAAAACCTAACTCATGCCTGATTAATAAATTTATCCTATTGGGCGGAAGGAAACATTAGGACTACTTTATAGGGTTGATTTAATGGTTAACGGTAGTGACGTATTATAAATACGCAAAAAATTTATTTCAGTAAAGTTAAATTTAATTATGTAATAGATTATTTTTTAATATTGAAGTATTAAGTACTCCAAGTCATTACGTACAATATTATATTTGCATAAAAAAAAAAAATTAAGAATAAGTTAATTTTAATGAGGAAACAATTGAAAAATCTTAAGTTATAGCTCATTAATAAAATTACACTTTTTATTTGTGTGTGGTTGGAAAGAGTTACATTATAGTTTCTATACTTTTTTTAAAAGTTTTCAGTTACGATACAGTATTTCATATTCAAAAATCAAAACTTCAAAAGACTTAATTTTGAACATCAGATAAATTAATTTTACTATAATTATGCAGGTATAAGGACTTATATTGACGTTCGTTCCATGTAATTTTGTCTATATTATTAAAAAAGTTAAGGGCTGTTTGGTGTATATAATATTTAATGATATATTATTAGTGGTTTATAATCACGATATTAGTTGGCAACGTTAATGAATAAAACATTTAATAGCAAAATATATTTTACGTTAAGAAATTTCGATATTCGAAATAACTGAAATAATAATAAAAAAAAAATAGATCGCATAATAAAAGAAGTTGACTGAAAAATATGTATAATAACTATAGCTAAACACGATTAAAGATTAAAATTAAAATAAAATGTCATATTCAAAATGTTATGTAGAATACCGTTTAAATATTCAAAAAATATATTACGAGTATATACCGTAGTGACTAGTGATGTTCATGAGTTTTAAATTTTTTTCTTTCAATCATAAAACAGATTTTTCACTTACACATGCTATACAATATTTCCTTGTAGTTTTATTAAAAAATGTATTCAAATGCTGTAGACGGTAAATCCATTTCCCGGTTCCAACCATTACGGTAGATTTTCAATAATATAGCGTAGGTGTACACCATACGAAACGTCTGCAAGGCGTTTTCGGTTGTTTGAGTGTATTGGTTTTTCAATGATATTTTTATAATATTTTATATTTTTTCTTTACTATTTTGAAATTGTTTAGGCAATGAAAAAGTTTGACAACAACACATAATATTATACACAGCTCGAAAATCTCATACAGTCGTTGACAACTTATTTTGCACAAGAGATGAAATTGTTTTCTTAGAAGTTTAAAATATGTTTCTGAGTTCTAGGACCGACAGGCTACGAGTAGGCCTATAGCCACGTGGGGGATTGGCCCACTCTCCCAAGACCTAATTGCCCCACCTCTAAATAAAAAAAAAATATTAAATTTATGTATGTTTGTAGTGAAATGTTATTGTTAAACAGGTATGCATTTTATTGTTTGATAATTGCATCGGCAGTAGAAGAACTGTTTATTGTAAGAAGTTATTTTTAGCAGTATTGAAATTTTTGCTGTAGAAAAGAAAATATCGCCTGATTAATGACAATATGATAAAATTCAACATTGTATTACTATTGTGGCTGTAGCAAAACTTTTATTCAATAGGTAATTCATTGCTAAATGCTTATATGGGTATTTGATATATTATTCACATTTTAATAACTGACTGCTATAGTACGCCAGTAAATCTTCTTTGTGGCAAGAAATAAAACATTGTTGTTTTTAAAGGTACCTATGAGTAAGTTAAAAAACAATTGTCATTAAAATAATTAAATTCTTATTACATTAATTGAGGCGAACTAAATGAGTTAATTTTAATTTATTTTTTTTTACACACAATATGAATTTTTGGTAATAAAATCAACATCGAAAATACTTTATTTAATAACAAAACAGTTAGTGAATCAATTTTCAAAACATATCAAACTATTACTTCTAATCAAACAATACTTCCGTCTTATCCTCAAGTAACATAGATCTTTTAGAAATAAATGATTTAAATTATTTGAATGGATTATAAAAAAAGTAGTGCATTTTTTCCATGCTGAATTTTCGGTAATAAAGAGACTGTAGAAATACCATTTTCTATGACTGGAAAAACGAATTAGATAAGAATAAGGGGTTTTATAAATGTCAATATTTTTCATCGCACCGTATTCGTGCAATCAAATTATCAGACAAACAAAAATGCGTTGAAACGATTGGAATTTTTTTAACATTGTTGAAAAACATAGGTAATATTATGTAAAATCTATTTTCGAAATAATTATATTTTTAGTCGTGAATGAATTACCATTTCGTGGTAATTTTTATTTACAAACGAACGAAGATAAAGGTTTATTTTAATCACTTTTTTTACACTTAAAAAGATGCTATAACTAAATTAATTCCAAATAATGCTACTTATTTATCACTCAATAAACATAATAATATTATCAACATTATGCGTAAAGCTGTGCAAAATAGTGTCGTAGAATATTTAAATAATGTAGATGTTCTTTGGTATAATATAATGGAGGATGGAACAAGACAAATAATCGATAAAATATTGCGTTAACAAGCTTTATGTCCATACGATATAATTTAAAAAATGGAAAACAATTTGAATCTGTAGTATCAATCGAAAATACAGCAAATTTAAATGCTGTTTTAATCAATGAGACATTATGACCGTAATTTCAACTTGGCTTTATTTACATTTGAATCCAATAAATGGACGTTTTATCAATAGGTTTCAATAAACAAAAATAATACACAATTACAGTTGTATTAATATAAAAAAAAACATTAGTAAATTTTTGAATTAAAAATTTAAAAATCAAAATTTAAATGTTACACTGTAATGTAAATTTTATAATTTTAATTTAAATAATTATTTATTTTGTATTTTTATTCGTTTCGTAAGCCCTCAAAAAATATTCAAAATTTAGTTAGATGCTTAGTTAAATAAAAAATAGCAATAATTTTATTTTTTTCTAATCCCTTGTTAAAATTTAATTTGCCTCGCCTGAAAATTTGATCTGGTTATGGGATCGACAACAAGTCGGTAATACAATGGCTAATGACAGGCAAATATATTAGAAATATTTCTTAATCTAGCTCAAATACAAGTTATAAAAAAATATACATACTATCTAATATTCAGTGGTGCAACTAGAAATAAATTCGGAGGGCGGTTACATCATTTACTGTAACATATACATAAGATAGGTATATAGGTTATTATACTAGGACTAGGAAAAAATTCTGGAGGGGTTATAATCCCTTACCCCCCCTGGTTGCGCCAATGCTGATATTTCTATCGTTGTTAAAATAATAAAACTCATTTTTATTTTAATTTTATTTACTTATTTAAATTAAAAGTATAATATTGCGTCTGGCCAATTGAAGACCATCACTGTTTTAGTCAATATTATATAAGTCAGATTTACTGCCAAATGTGGAGCAATTATGTCTTATTAATTACACGAAAATGCACACACACACACACACACACACACACACACACATATATATATTTATGCAATCAAGATAATTAATGTTACGTAATAAATAATAATAAGATAATTCGTATTCAATATATTTAAACTTAGTTTAAACATGCTTTAAACCGCAGAAGAGTTATAACGAATCGGTTTTCGAACGCGGTGATTTATTGTCGCTTTTAAATTAATTATACAAATAATACTACAAACACGGTGTATTCTGCCCTGTTTCTGTGCAGCCCGTTGCTCTTTTTTTTTTTTTAAACGATTTTATTTTACGCTGTCGATAGTATTCTTACAGCTGCCGCATAATAAAACGGCGGTACGCGAATCGTTATTTTATGTCACGCGATGGTTGATAAAATAATTTCCATCGTATCGACAACTAACTCGATAGGTATTAGTACACCTCGGAAAAAGTATACATCGGAATGATGGGTTATTTTTTATTGTTGTATTATTTATCTCGTTGACGGACGATGAATAAATTAAAATTGAATATAATTGAAACGGTCACAACGTTTTGCAGCTTTTTATCTCCACTGACAACGGTGCAGTATACGTATTATATAATAATAATAATAACAATATTATTACGCAGGAACGGTTTGCTCGACTTATGGCTAATACGTAGGTGGTAGGTATAGTTTACTGGACACGTTATGAACACGGGACATTTTTTTCTCGTATCATCTAAATTATAACGCCGAGGAATTATATATGATTATAATATTATTACGTTTATCGCACTTGGAACGGTTTTTTTTTTCAACAACTTTATTGAAGTTTGCTTAATAATTATTATCCGATTCGGAATTTCGGATCAATATAATTCCACTGCTCCCAGCCATGGCCCTGTGCCCGACGATAATAATAATAATAATATAGTAGGTAATAATAATAATACGAGTCATAAATACCTAAACATTTGTTATTAGACATAATCGTATCGCCATCATCATGATATCATATTATTCGCAATAATTTATTATAGAGTTTCTGCCAACTATTATATAGTAGGTAATATAACTTACTATAATAACTAATAATAATTCGTTAAACGGTAACAGAGGCGTCGTTATTATATTATTAATAATATAATATTATGTTCATAATTTTATTTATGTAAAATATTTATGAACACGAATTGAAATTCCGTAATATAATATATTATATTATATAATAAACGATATATACTTTAGGTTTTGATGTACAAAAAGCGTACTGTATCCTCTTATAAGTATTTCGATGAGTGATTAAATCTTAGTAATTCGTTTATATATATATATACACATGTATAGATCGCGGTATTATATCGCGTGTATACAATAAATGTACATCGAACTTTTTCTCACTTTACTCGACATTTTCGTCGACATGACGATAATCTTTGCACTGTTGAAGCATATTACCGGCGGCGAATCCAAAGCTCGATTCGCGTTGGCGCGCGCGGGGTGAAGCACAAAAGGCCTGCACAAAACTTTTATTACAGTCTTTCCGAGGATTTATCACTTGAAAGGATTTGTTCCGTTAATACACCTCCAGCCGAGAGTTGACTTAACGTCTCACGTAATGCGGACTTGTATACATTGTTCTTTGTGTAATTCTCACACTTGTCGCCCGAAGAAATTCTAACGTGTAAAATGTAAATACTTGCGTGTCGACTTATACGACCGATCGTCGATCAACGTATTATTATAAAATGAATTATGTTTATTTTTGGTGTAGTTAGTTAGGTACCTTTCGTTTTTCAATAGAACGAAAAAGCCCAGAAAAGGTTGGCGAGTATATATAGGTCTGCAAACGGCAAAAAGCGCAATATAATTGGCAGTGAATATCGGCAAATACGCGGTTTTAATAAGAACAGTGTAGAGTATATTTTTAAATGCTGTTTAAAAACAGATGTTAACATTGATCAAACATAAATTATTGAAATAAAACTTAGTTTAAGCTCCTTATTTTAGGCTCAAATGTTTTAATATTTCCGAGAATAATAATAGTCATAGTACTCTAATACATGATGTATTTATAATTTTTTCATAAGTTTTACACCAAAATTGTTATAATTGTTTTATATATGTTTATGATGTATAATATACATTATAACTATTTTTATATTTTCATCGACTTTATTTTATTAATTGTATTTTAATACTATCCAATCCTATATGACATTGCCCAGTCTTAAACTCCATCCAATGTAAGCTTAACAATTTTTTAACACAGTAATCGGGGTGCTTATATCAGATATAATATTACTATATGTTTAAAATTATATTAACCATCTTATTTTCTGTAAACGATAACAATATGTACAAGCTATATAAATAATTATATAGACAAAAAAAAATATTTGTTTTTCGTTATTGAACAAATCACTGTAATCTTTAAAAAGTAAATTTTTTAACCTAACCAAACTTTCTTAGGGCTAGGCATCTATACTTAGCAATAACTAATAAGTACATTCCATCAAAATATCAAATAAATAGGTAAACAGTTTAGAATCGACAATGATGAATCAGTCAACACAATCAATATTGTTTCTTATCCTCGTAATAACTCTGTACCAGTGATGTAACCAGGATTTTTTTTAAGGGAGGTAGTCCAAATATATAATTATTTTAAAGTAGCAAGCGACTTTAATTATTATTTTATTGTTTGAATAATGTAAATATTGTAGTTGAATGATACTTAAATGTAAAAAATAAAGATATTTTGTCAAACATTTTTATTATTTTCGAAAGATACTGCACGGTTGAAGGGTGGGAGGGTCCTGAACCGGGACCCCCCGTCTAGTTGCGCCATTATTGTGTACATTATTTGACAATACTGCTGTTTACAATTTCTGTGTTTTATTTAATTAAATTAAATTATCATACCAGCATATTATCACAATATCACATATAGTGTATAGTTGTATTTGGAGCAATAATATTGGTCAGGTATCTATCGATGTTTTACTAATTCAAAAATGTATGATATTATTATCATTAAAAAATCGGCTATCGTTAAAAAAACGTATGTCACGATATCTTGAATTACATTAAAGGTGGTCTGCGGTCATCGTACTAAAGTCTAAAAGTCCTTGTACCCAATTTAATTAAAAGCCGTAACACGCCTAAAAAAATTTAATAATTCAACACATGTAATCTATAGGTGTAACCCAAATATTTATTTTCAAAAAAATAACCGAAATACAAATACAATTTTTTGATTTGTATATGTTGCGAATGTTATATTTTTAAAGAGTTTTTAGAGGTGTTAATGATGTTTCCAATTAATTTCAATAAAATACTAAAATGCCTTTTAGTATAATGACTAATGTCCGCATTAAATGTCAATTGAAGAAACCTAATATAATGACATACAATTTTGAGCTAGCGAAACATCGAAACCGTGCAAGCTTAACATATCAATTTTTTCAACATGATATAATTGTTGCAACTTGTTTCTTTTTGTGTCGATTGATATAAGGCGAAGGCGCCTGCCTTGTTGACACCCTGTTTGTCGGATTTGTGTCATTTTAATGAATTTAAATGAATTCTTAGCCCCCTCCGGTTTATATCGATCAGCTGGGATACTTTTGTTTTATCCACAGAAAAGGCCATCCGGTGTCCTAGAGTTCATGTCAACGCTCCAATAGTTCACGGTTCTCGCAACGGTCCGATTCACCACCGCTTTTCGGTTTTATGTTAAGGTCAGCTCACATCATCCTCTTTTAAATGCACTTCACGCTGATACTTAGTTGTATATAGATAAAAACGGATGGTGTGGTTGGAAAATCAAAATCCGGTAAGTCGCATCAATTGTGGATGGATATATGGATAGTGTAGTGGACCGGCCTCAATAATAAGTAGTATATATTTAATACAAAATCCTTTTCTCCTGAGAAATAATTATTTTAAAAATGAACAATATAATATAATAGTTATTAGTTGATGAAGTATTTTTTACTCGGTAGGCGGTAAGTAAAATAATCTTACTGTTAATGACACTGTCGTCATTATTATAAAAATTATATTATGATTATTATCAAGGGTGGGTATTAATTTGTTAAATGGTTAATTTCTTTAAAACTTTTTATCAAAAACTAGCTTATAAATTTTATAATTAAATTAATAACTTAATTAGATTGATTGTCCGTTAAATTCAACTTAGTTTTTTTCCATCAGTCTGAAAAAGTAATAGATATAGCATACTTATAAAGTTAAAATCGCTAACGGTGGTTTATATTAACAATGTGTATAAACTATACACGAGGTCAACAATCGCCCGAGATTGGGATTGGTGCCAGTACATAAAGCGTACCTTCGCCAGTTTCCACAGCAGTGAATTACGTTCGCCGCCACGGTCCATTTGTTATGACGCTCACGGAATGGACCACGTTTGAAGTCCGCCTGTCGTAAAATGCTAAGTTTAATTTAACATGTAGTCTCTGCACCAAACCACGATCATTACCCTCATCTAAAATCCATTTTATTTCATAATGTGTATAATGTATATAAGTGCTTCCCCTGTATGACAATATTATTGTCATGATTGATTGCTTACCCTAATAATTATCGTCGGGCAAACACATATGGTTGCATACCCTGAACCAAAATCAGGCAGTAGATACTTGTATTTTTTTTGTTTGGACTAATCGACTAATTAATTCAACTATACTTTCGATGTTTATTTGTAAAATCTATAACTTTCTTCATGCGTAAAAACACTTAACCATAATGTGTGCAGTATATCACCTAGGTACTACTTAAATAATAATAAATATAGTAATTATTAAAAGGAAGCCTCAAGTCCATAATTTGTTTTTTTTGAAAACCGTTTCACATAAAATATGAAAAAATTAGCATTAACACCTCCATTAGAAAAAGTCATAAAGTCAAATTTTCACTATTTAAATGAGAGAAATGTATATCTGTACTGTTGATTTTTTAATGTATTTACATCGGCGGTTAACCACACCAACCGGGCCTACCTTAATTATATATTTTTATGTTGGTCCCACTACAGTTAAAATGAAAATACTCGCAATTTATCGTAATTTATATTATAATAAAATAAAAAAATAAACATTTTATAAGTTATTGAGTTTATTGGTAGATAGTTTTAAAATTAATTATAATTTTGTGCGGTCTACATAAATACGAAAAAGTAGCGTGGTTCACATTATAATTACTATGATTATTGAAAAAAAGATCAAGAGCTCTGATATTTACGATGGCTTTTATTAAAATTATTTTGTATTCCACGTAAAAATCGAAACGTAACAAACAACATTTAATTATCACTTACATATTATATGTGACCCACTAGCCTGTTGGTACATCTAAAAATATGATGAAAACAGCTCTATTTTAAAACTTAAATTAACGAAACTAAATTTACCAGCCACTGTTTCTTATTATCTTCTAAATAAAAAAAATTGACGTTTCATAAGGTTATTTATTGAAATCGGCTGTATATAGATATACGCCTCATACTAAACTTACAATACGTAATAAATATGGTAAACTTTAACATGGTAAGTACCAACTAAAATATAGTTACTGCGTGACGTGATAAACGAAATAGTTAAGAGGTACCTTTATAAGTAATGGCTATAGTCGAGTCAAAAGGCGACCACTGCACTGATGAAACTTCTTGTTACCGACCGTTTCTGTAGATACCACGTATATAGTATATTATACGTCTTATATTTCATACAATTGTCAAATTACTTTAACCTCGTCGTGATCTTCGTTCTTTATTTTTTTGTTGTTGAGCACCAATGTAATGTGTGTATTACCGTACAAAACTAACGACGGACTCCGAGGACTGCAAGAAGGAATAAAAAAAACCTACTTTTTCACATTCACGAAAAAAAATGTATTTCAGCAGACAAAAAATATCATAATTATATATTAATATATTATAGTATAGAGGCAGACGATTGGTAAATTACATATATAATATTATAATATATACCACCTACGTACATACAAATATATTATAATTATTGTTCATATAGCTGACACTTAAACGTAACACATGTTTATATATAATAGTTAATTATTAAAATATATATTATTTTTATTGTTATAGTATTACGGGTAGAATATAATATGTTATTTACAATGCACGTTCGTACGTGATAAAACGTCGTCCGCGCGAAAAAAAAATAAATCTTTGAGAGTGTATTATAGTAACACGTACTGACATGATATACGAAGGTATAGTTGATAAAGAATATTATTATTGAGAAATCAAACGGAAATCGCAAAACACTTTACACCTACACATCGGATGAGATTTATGAAAAACAATATAGAAACCGTTGGTTGTAAAACGTTTACCTGCAGCGATTTTATTCTCAGCGCGAAACGTTTTGAAAACCAGCGGCCGGCGGTGAACAATAACAAACGACACGATGCTCACTATGACGGCGGGTGTAAAATATAATATTAAACGATTTACGCACATCGAAAGACAAACACGCGCCGTCGAATGGAAGAGGATGCTAGTTCATATTATTATATTATGACCGTACACTGCGCTGCAGATATTATTATTACAGACAACAACAATGATATCGAGTTATGTAAGCACAGGGTGGAAAATGGTTAAAAGGTCGGTTTTGAAATTCGAAATTGACAAGCATAATATAACACGTATTGACGGTTTTCAAACGAGTCAATGGAAATTATTAAATTGCATAAATGTGTTAAATTAACAATTATTAAATGAATCATAAGCATTACATGTTATTATAATACTATGTTTTTATCGTTTTTACGGAATTATTAAATTCACTCGTCACAATAATAAAAATAAAAAATAAAAATGTCAAGATAGCAGCCGAGGCGGCGGCGATCGATGACGAGCAGAAATGTATAATATAAATCTTAAATCGAAAAAAAAAACAATAATACATTTTTCACAGTAAATTTAAATATAATAATATACATAATTTACAATACGAATTATGATTGATTTGTATAATATATATTTTATAAACAATTTTTTCATTCGGTAATTCTTAGTTTTCCGCAAAAATAATAATAATGTATAAAATAAATAACCGATAAACGCGCATTAAAAAAAAAAAAAAAAGCTTCGAAAACCATAATAATATTATACTTGGATAATAGGACGAAGGTGTAAAACGCGTTTGTATAATAAAGAAGTGTTATACATCATAATATTATGTAAATGATTAAATTGTTCGAATTTATCGGAAGACGGGACAGCGCCGTTTTACGCGATTACAAACATAAAAGGATAGATGTAATTTAGCCTTTAGAATCAAAACCATGAAACGTTTGAGTAAGAACCACAAAAGTGGTCCTTAATCCAAAACTTATATATATTATAATGTTTTAATTACTTTAAATGGCAATATAATAGAGAACTTTAGTGTTTATAGTCAACCGGTGCGCCAATCGACTTAAAACCAAATCACAAAAATTTCACAAAATATATAATATTATATAAAATAATTATTTTACGACTGACAATATATTCACACAATTTAAATTTAAAAAAAAAACAAAAAGTAAAAAATTATGTACGTAGGAACAAATTTAAGAAATAGTAATAATAATAAAAAAAAAATTATCAAACCAAACGATCGTTACACAATAATACGAAAATAGTTTTAAGACATAATATATTATAATATAATCTTTACACGACACATGCATATTATTATTAAGTACAAAGCAGCATCAAACAAACCGAAACGTTGGGCGGATCACGTCCGTTGTAAAAGCAAAAATAAAAAAATCGTGTAGTAATAGGTAATGGTTTGTTTTTTTCAAAACCGAGATTCAACCGACAAAAACGAACGAATTCGAATAAAATCCAGCAGAGTGTACATATGTGCCACACAGTTATCGGTTACATGCTTTTGGCGTAGGTACACGTACAGGGATAATATTTTTTATAATAATTACATAGTTGTATTTAAATTGTTTAAAATCATGCGTTTTTGCAGCTGCAAATGTGTTATTATTATTATTTTTTTGGTATCGTAAATGGTTCGGAATGATATCGAATCGTACGAGTGGACAACAATAAAAGGGTTCATTATATTGTGATAGTTCTCAACCGAGTCGTCCAGAGATTATTGTTCGATGGAAATTCGTTCAAAATATCGTTATCGGCATAGGTACCTAATTATTATCATATTATAATGTATAAAATAAAATAATAAAAATTAATAATGCTTAACACTAAACACTTAAAAATAGAACATTGAAAATATTATCTACAAATCGGAGCGGAGGGATATTCGAGAGCGTTCACGACACGAATGCTTTACATGGTAGTAGCGGTATATAATATATAATATCAGTAGTTATAATATTATATTATATTGTAATAGTAAACATTGTTTAGTAATAATAATAAAAGTAAAATGTATATTGTATATAATATAATAATAATAATAAAAATATTATGTAGTAGCAGCATAATAGGTTGTACTTATATATTATAGTATAGTTGCTAGGTAGTATAAAACGCTACGGTAATAATAATAATAATAATAATTACATAAAATAAATGCTAGAGCGGCGCGAAACTCAGTCGGTCAAACTCGAATCGTTTCGCGTACAATTATAATTATACACCCCAATCATAATAATATTATATTATAGCGTTAATCATAATAATATATTATTAGTGTTAAGAATTTTTTTTTTCAAAATATATTTGTCAGTCGTGAAAAACGTCGCTCCGCATACACCGCCGTCGTCGTAATGTGCATTTTACGCGGAATACGTGTGTAGTATCGTGCAATCGTGTCATCGTCGTCGGATTGGTTTAGGTTTGCGTGCGCCCATTTTTAAACGGCCGAATCCTTGCCGACGAAACGGGTCTGCGACACGGACCGTTTGACGTCGTACTCCACCTCAGTGTCCTTTTTTAGCCTGCGAAATGTGGACAAAAGCCGGACGGTTTAATTATATGTTATTACTGTTATTATGGTTAATTTACTACGGTGGCTAGATTCGTCGGCTTCGAGCGGTCGATTTTTGTCACAGGCACGTAGGTATTATCGGAAAGAGGTTCAAAATAATACGTGTTATTACAACGTATAAGTATAGCGTATTAAAAAAAAACGCGAGTTTTAAATTAGTTTCGCTGGTCGGTCGAGAAATAATTGATATAAAATTCGAGTTAGATTTTATCAGACGTTAATAAAAAAAACATTCAGCAATTTTCGACAGTATTTCCAAGTTCAATATGTAATTGAGCGATTTGTCTGATTTAGTTGATATAGATATTACGTATAATATGCATGCAACGAATTCCTCCCCGATTCGTCGCTCCTGACTAATTTATTTGAATTATTAAATTGTAATTTATAAAACGAAAACTACAATAATAATAATTCAACGACGGCACGCAAACTTTGTTGTAAAAAAATATCTGCAGCCGGTCTATTTTCGGAAGCCTAACCTTACGGTGCAGTGAACGGCACCACATGGTGTATGAGTGTGTTTGAAGGGGTGGGGGTGAATAAGGGATGGCATGACTGAGGTATACGTATAATCAAACAAACGCCCATCTGGACAATCTAACCAGGAACCTTTGATAAGATGAGGATTTACGATTTTATTTGTGAATGTCGTTTTTCATATATACTTACATTTCAGTGGGTTCGATGCGCAAATTGTTGCTCTGATAGGTGTTGCCGTTGGTCAACAGTTCTTTTCCCTCGCTAGAAAACAACACGTAAATCGAATATTGTATAATATACTCATTTAATAAAATCGTTTATATCATGTTATATAAGACGGTGCCATTATATATGTATAATATATATATTATATACACAGAGTAATTTATCAAGCATTTTAAATTCTTACTTTTTAATTTAATAATTAATTAATTTAAATTATGATACTTGGAATTTTTAAATTCTTGAAATTGTACATAAAGTTTTTCAATACCCCTATTGTAAATTAGTTGGTGTATATATTGTTTTAAATATTGATATATATATATCAAATTCAAAATTCCAACGAGTAATTTTTCAATTATTAAAATGTTTATTTTAAGGTTAAAATTCCTTAAAAATGGTTTAAAAAAAATTCCAAATAGATACAATATTGGATCTATATTATTCATTTAAACTATTCTTATAAGTTATAAATACTGATAGATAAATATAATTATAATTGTCCAATAACTAAAACCTCTATATTTTTAATCCCCCTTAACATGGATTTATCATCTTTAGTAGATACAAAAAGTAAAATAACTCAAAAAATACTATTTCGAATTTTGATTTTGATACGTTAACATTTTCAAATAAATTATATATTAAATCATTTTTATTTAAAAACTATTTTGGAAAACAAAAATTTGCTTCTCCACAGGACTATCTTAAGGTAATACAAAACAATTTAAAGTATTTGAAAACATGGTTTTTAAGTTTAATTAAAAATTCCAAAAAATCAGATTTTTAATAACTTAGTTACTAAAGAAGAAAAGGGGGTGAGCGTGTTTGGTGAGTCACTCTGTATATATAATGTGTGTGTAAGTACTATATATAATAACAATATATATATCGTGTATATTACCACTAGGTGGCGGTGGCGCAAACTTTTTTCTTAGTGTTAATTTACGCACCTATAGTCTTTACAAGTTACACATAGTTATTATAATGTTTACAACAGACTGCATGTACCTAAGTTGTGTTACAACGACCAAAATTATATTATGTTTAAAAGCGGCGTATCTATTACGTGCGTATATTATAATGCGTTGTAATTATGTTGCTTTAATCGAGAATTTATATTGTGTATATTATACAAGGCGATTATTTTAACGTCACTCATTATACCAGTCAAAAATGTTTTTATACATCATAATTTTAAGTGCTGAGTACTTAGGGGGATATAAACTTCTTAACACTAAAAGATGTATTTTATTGTTTTTTTCCACTAATTTTCTTAATATTTTATAGTTGCAAATTTTTTACGAGTTTTACATTTTTTAAAATTTTATTTAATGACTTCCCACATTTGGATAGTTCGCAATATTAAATCAAAAATATGATCATTAGTAAAAAGTTAGCTTTTCTCATTGAAAATAACTATAGGTAGATGTTTTACAGTATTAGAAAACATGATGGTCAGTCGAGGTATAAATTAGAGATTAATTTTTTGTGTAGCTATATATTAAGTTATATATTATATAGACTGGGTAATTCATTTCTAGTTTAGTATTTATATTATAGTCTTTATAAAAATATTTTTCATATTATTTATATATTTATATTTGAAAATCATCCAAGACTTTTCTGCTTTTATCGGGGGGGGGGGGGGGGGTGTTTTTTAAGAATCTATTTTATTGAACCCTGAAAGCAGACTGGGTTTTATCGGGCTAGACTTTCTATGCTGAAACCCGCGGTTAATGTGTAGAAATAATATGTATATATGTTTTCAATGGTAAAAAATAAGCATTTGAATTTTAAAATTAAAATTATATTTTTATACAGAGTGGGTCATCATGTTTCCCAATTAAAGGCACTAGAAAACAGGAAAAACACGGTTGCCCAGCACTATCCTATATACTATACACAAGTTGGTTTTTTCATGAACCACGTCTTTAAAAAATCACTATGTGTACACAAAGAATTTCTTACAGATCACCCAAGTTTGCGCCACCACTGACCTATGGCATTACCGTACATATACCTATGTAAATATTATTTATTTATCGTACATATTGTATACAATATTATATTCTACATCGTAAAAAATGTAAATATAGTAGAGGTATACACGTTGGCATGTGTTCGGAAAAAAACACCAAACACCAAACATTTTTTACATTTCGCAAAAGCGGGAAAAAATTAATTTAAAGCGAGTTAGTCTGCAGCAGACAGGTAATTGGCTTAAGTGTATATCATTATAATACATATATATATATATATATATAATTCTAAAACAACTTAAAAGCTTATAATATAAGCTTATTATAGTATGTATATCGTATTATACATAGCGTTTTAGCAGTGTTGTTATATTAATATATAATAAATGCGCGTGTGTATAAAATAATAATAATAACAATATTATTATACGTTGGTCGCCGCGTACGACAGACGCTCGACCTTTGAAGAGCGCGCGAGGTCCGTCGCTGCAGTGTAGGCCCTGCGTATTAAACAGTTTTATAAGTAGCTAGGGTGTTAAACCAAAGCCATTAACATCATGTCAAGTGTACAAAATTATTCAAATTTGTATCTTCATTATATAATATTATAAACTATATTATTATTATGTTAAACGCATATATGATGTGTTAGCTGCAGCAGGCGTGTATAGAAGATAACAGTATTATAGCATATTACATAGCAGCGAGATCTACGGGAGGTGCATATTATGAGTTATAACGTTACCGATACAAACATAATATAGATGTTATTATTATAGCATCGTTTCGTATCAAGTCGCTTATCGTTCTAATTAGTTGCTTATCAGTCTCAAAACACGCAGCAAATATTTTTATTCGTGATCGCATGAACGATGTAGATGCACGACGAACGAAAACAAAATAAAAAAAAATTAAAACCACTCATACAACGCACACAAAATAGAAGAATTCGTACAATAATATTTTTGTAATAATTTAAATACATAAAAAAAAAAACAAGGCGGCGCACACACAACACAAACGGGAGGAAGATAAGAGAGAGAGAGAGAGAGAGAGAGAGAGAGAGAGAGAAAGGAAGAAAAAGATCAGGCATAATACATAATAATAATATTACAGCAGGTTGCATAGTTATTATAGTTGCGGACTAAACTCCCCAGGTTCGTAATTTCTAATGATTATTTTTGACATATAAGCGAGTACCTACAAGTTTCGATTTGGACGTTATAATTCCGAACATAAAGTCCGTGTATAATATAAGTTATTATATCTTTGTGCTTAATATCTACTAATTTCTGAGTGGTGAAATTACTATCTATGACTATATTCAGATCTAATCTCAAAAAATATTATTTAATTAACAGTATTATGCTTTTAATGGTTTCCGTTTAATATTTGCTTACTTACTTGGGATTACGACTGTTTATCCCAAAATAGTTATATTTTAAATAATTCCTCTTCCTATTATTTAAATATGATTTAAGTACTAAGATTGGTAACGTATCTTAAGTCTTACAAAAGTTGAAGGGAAATATTTGTATTTGCAACGCACATGGTTTTTTATTAATTTGTCCGCAACTAAAAAACCCAGTACCTAATATTAAGTATTATGTATTACATTACAGTAATATCTTATAGGTTATAGGTATAGGTACAGAAAGTATAGAATATAACGCATTTGATAATTAAGATTTTGATATTATGGTAAATACAAGCGACCAAACCAAATCAATTAAATAATAAAAATATTAATTAATTAAACAGACAACACGTTTCTTACAACACAAAGTTCATATCTGGCAAGGGGACTTTCTCTACGTCGGAAGTGTAAGAAGAACCGTTTCCGTTACTGGACGATTCGCCCGTGCTGTTGTTGCAATACGGCAACGGAAAACGCCATCCATACAAACTGAAAACGGCCCTCGATTTGAATAAATAATAATAACAATAACAATAAAATGTAATATTATAAACACAGGTAATAAAAACACAATGACAAAATATCCACCAAGTCAACCACATGTAAGTATATATGATACAAATCTAATACAAAAATGTCTCACCGTCGCGGTTATCGCCACCGAATCAATTTTCTAACAGCTTATTTTCGACTGAATATTTAATTATACATATTATATTGGTACACAACATCGATAATTATAATTTTGAAAATTAATAACGGTTTGATATTGTTTAATTAGCTGTAATGGTTTTTTTTTTAAAGGAATTGCGAACGAAGCCATTTAATTAAATAAAAACTAATTATACTCTTAAAATAATATTTTATTATCTTATAAATGTGTGTAGCTCCTCGATTCAGGAAGAACTTTTAAAAAATTAATCAGAAAAAGTGAGTTAACGACGGAAAGACACTCTTTATAATATAGTTATTAATAAATTATAATAAATATGACTAACGAGTATAAAAGAGTAATATTACTTACGAAAAGTGTGAATTTAATAATACTATATAGATACTCATACAATTTGAAATGTTCATGAAGTATATCAATTTATTATTGTATTATTATTAATTAAACAAAAAAGTATAAACTTAGTAATTTATAATACTATGGTGTTAATCTTCATTTCCTTTTTTACGTAATATTTAATATCTTATATTGTAATTTAAAGGAAATAATTTTTCTGTTAAGGTTTACAATATTCATATAAGAGTAGGCGATATCTTACTAAAAGACATCATACAAAATAATATATAATCTAACCTATCCGATTACTACTATTTGTTAAAATACTTATGTATGTCTAGGGTTATAAGTTAGAACTGTGTTATAAAAATATCAATATTTCACGATTCCAAACACTGCATTATAATAAAATAATAATTCATATTTTTGTTATTTTCGAGGGTGGAAAAAACCACAACACACATATCATTAATTTTAAATATATATATATATACTTACGCGAGGACACACAACTTAACGGTCAAGGTTATATGGAAAACAAAGGGTGTTTGTAAGTATAATAATAAAATATATTGTCGTGTATATGCACGTGTTTAATAACATAGTTAAAAAATATAACGTGCACACACGCATACATTCACACATTGATACATAGACATGCGCAGACTACAAATACCTATGCAACACAAACGATTGGAACCTTATCTCAGTGATATTATACAATTATAATTAAAAATCATTAAAATATAGAAAAATTGAATTGGCATATTAAGTTCTAGTCGCCTTTTCACCAGTATGAGGGGGTTTTTCAACTCGTTCATATACCTTATTAATTGTATAATACTTTTTTAGAAACTGCTTTTTGAAAAAAAAATTTAAATTTATTAACAATAAAATTATAAATTAAGTATTAAAAAAAAAACAAGAACCTTCAAAGTGATATAAGTGAGTTCTTTCTTGGAATCACGTAATAAGCAATTTATGCGCATACTATGATATAAATATACATATTATTATTATAGATATAAAATACATAGTTTATATAGTTATCTAAAACCATTAAATATATTATTATTATTAAAAACTAATATATAATAATAAATACGAACAACCGTCACCTTTTTAAACTACTATGCTGCAATAATATCGCATTATAATAATACGAGAAATATACAGTATCGCTCTAAAGGATCATAACTAAATATAATACAACAAAAATAATTGATATAGTAACAGTATACACAAAACAATTCTATTTTACGACATTAACCGGCAAATCAGAGCATAATTTCAATGTAAAAATTTAAAGTGCTGAAGTCCGCTATTTTTTCAGTTAATCTTGTAATTACGGACTAAGAAAATTAATACATAGTTGAAGTAGTTGAACAGTAATTGTATATAATATTGCTTTATAAATATATACAACAAAAACTAGTAATAATAAACTCATATAATAATAAATGATGCAATTTTCTTAACATAAAAGGTAAAGAATTATTGATAAATAAATCGTCATCAGACAAATTATTAGTACAGTACATAGCGCGATCAAGAGGGTTTGTATATTATATTAGTTGCACGGAATTTGATTTTAAAAGTATACAGATGCCTTGAATTAAAGGATGGAACAGATAAATGTAGTTGAAATAAAAAATTAGTAGAGTCAATTGATCCATGTACTAATTTATAGACAAACAAGATATTAAATTCTCTTTACCTATCTATAGATGATTAAATTGATATAGCACCTCCAGATCAAAATGAAAAGATTCTTAGATATTTATTATTGATTTTGTTCAGTTCAATAAAATGTTGATTTGTGAGCATACCAAACAAAATAATTATTCATATGTAATAATGGTATTATGGATAGGTCATGGCTATATCAGCACTACTATATATAATACTATGATCTTTTTTTGTGTAAGAGAGAAAGCAAATTATAATATTATTATCTATGCTTTTGGAAGGTTTCTCTTTCTAACACGGAGCGTACTATTTTCATTGAATAACAATTCTCTAATGATAAGGTCTATTATAATTGTTTATAGACTTATCATTGTTTTATGATCTATGAAAGTATGAGAGCACTGATTTCAAAACAGGAGGTGCTAAGCTACCTAAGCTTCCGAAAATGTCGACTAAACATCCATATATGTTTATTTAAAATCAAGAAATTAGTAAAAAAATAAAAATAAAATAATGGATTCTGAAGTCTATAAAATACATTTCTTAAATTTCCAAGATAATGTTCAACTGATTTGCGGTAAAAGAATCATTATGCGTGTATGTATGTGTGTTAACGACAATAAAATAATATTAAAATAAACAGTGGACGCTTTAAAGGTCAAATAACAACGTATTATTATGATTTTTTTTTTTTTAGATAATCCTCAAGACACATTGCAGTATAGTTGTTTGAACTCGCAAAACCTTCGTTAACAGCTACATCGGAGTAACTAAGTATAGCGACGGTTCAGTGTATAAAATATAATACGTATCATCTTTATAGTATTATTGTACACATTTTTATTTTAAATTTTAATAATGGCAGCCCACTATTTTTTTTTTTTTTTTGTTACACAATTGATTTAAAAATAAACGTCTACAATCGATTTTTGCTCGCAACGATAATTACACACAGATTTTATTGTGCATGTTTGACGTTTACAAGCTAATACTTTAACACAAAACCTGTAGTAGCGCAAATAGTGGATATGGTGGCGGGGAGGAAGTAAGCCCTCTTATAAAATACGAATAAAAAATATTCGACTTACAACGAATATGGAAAGAGATTATTCCAAAACCCTGTAGAGGTTATATATTATTCATATATAAATACTACCCCTGAGAATTAATTTCATTTGCATTACTGTCGATTTTCGATTTGTTGAAAATAATGTTTTTTTTACATAATTTGAAGTTTTTATAAATAAATTGTATAGGTTTTTTGAACTTCGTAAACCATAATTCTAATTTTATATTTGCTTCTGCAGCGTTTTCTTTTCGATGCGCCTAAACGAAAATCGAACGAATACAGCTTATTTCTTTAGAAAAGCGTTTAAAGTTTAGATGAACTAAATAAAAGTATTTCGATGAGGCAATTCTCGACCGCGTCTCTTAAACAAACTCTAAACGCTTATGAACGAAAAAAACGATTACTTCAATGTAAGTAAGTATGCGATATTTGCGATATTTATATTTCTACAAACACTTGTGTCAAACTTTTAGTAAAAACATACAAACATAAACCATAGAAAGTTATGAAAAACAAAAATAATACAGCGGTCAATTCGTTAAAAATAAGTGGTTATTTCTTTTCACACAATATAGTATGATATTACATAGAAACACTTCAAATTATATAAGAAATAAAACACTTCGAAAAATCAACAGACACCTCGACTATAACGTGTTATTCCAATTTAATTTTAATAAATACATAATATAATATATAATGAATTCAGGTAAATTTTAAATTGTGAGTATTTAATAAGTACCTATAACATAAATATTATATACACAAAACATTTAATATAAGCACATGACACCATACGAATATGATGGGGCGGGAGTTGAAATAAAAATGATGATGTTTTTTTCAGTGAAAAGGGTCAGGTTTGACGTGTGAGTAACGACATGGATGTTGTTTTATATTATATGTGTATGATGAATGCGAAATGATGAGACACACACACACCACAGACAGCAAAATAATCTTAACGCACACTTGTTGGTAAATTATGTAAATGCACACGAGTTAGTTGTGCCTTAATATTATTTTCACACCGTTATATTAATAATAAAAAACAATATTTATATAACATAAATGATATATAATGTACACACACCTATACATATATATATTCGTACTATATCAAACGCGTTGATTTACTTTTCTTTGGGGACGTAGGGGGTACTAAAAGATAGGATAAGGGATGGATAATCTTTACGGCTCAAAATGTATATACCAATGTACCTATTCAGGTGAACACCGAGTATCAAACACGTCATAATATGTGTAAATGATGAATAATAATAATGAAACGTCGTTTACGGCTGAGCACCGTGGGCGGGTATGATTCTTTCGACGTTATTATACTATAATATAAAAAACGGTGTCGCATTATATTATTGTTACAGTTGGGGCGTATTAAATTTACCGTTTAAAATTAAAATTATTAAGAGTTTAAAAAAAAAGTAAGAGAAAAAACTTTTTCCTGTACGATTATTATTCCGCATCTTTGGTCGCGTTTGTTGTACGTATATTATTTTATATAGGTACCTAACACGACTTTAAAACGAAACCAACGGAAAACTTTTACTCGCTGCGGTGATGTTGATCGTCGCCGTCCATATTATATGCCAACACTTGGGGGATTAGTATAATAACGTATGAAAATTATAAGCATAAAATATCGCTGGCACTGCGACCCAATCCCTATCAACAGAATATTAAACTGCGCAGCATACATATATATATATATATATATATAAATAAATCGTAAAACTAATACCAAAAAGAAAACGATATATTATTATCTCTGACGTGCACGTACCATAATATCGCATGGAATTAATTTAAATGATTTTACAACGATGAGACGATATTCAAAAGATCTATGATCGGATTCTCAAGGAAATGAGTTACGGCGATCGTTTAATTGCAGTGATTTTACATTCCAGCATAGGATATTTCAAAACAATCGCATTTTACTAATGAAGTTTATATTATATAGCCAACGTGTGTGATTTATAATTTCATAGCTTTGACTGGAAATTATATAGTTACGTTTAACCGTGAAAAAAATAAGGCATCGAAGAAGTAAAAAAATAAGTTATTATTATCATCAGGTTTACGCTTTAACAATACATAAGTACGCTGCTCACCAACTCTTCATACCTAATATATTGGCAACAGATGTATAATGATATTATAGCAGACGGTTATCGGAACATATCATTTCCCTAATAAATAGGACACATATTATGCATAATTTAGTCGATCGACGCCACTGAACCGCAACGATTAACATTTAAATACGTCATACGACGCGTGTAAGTGTGTAACTCAGTAGGGTGTATCTGAGTCTATAGATTTAACGATAGTTCATTAAAATTATAGCTGTTTAAAGACTTGAGTCAAACTCTCCTTCAGTAAACCCTCGATATACCTATATCCTTGCGTTATGCGCTTGATGTAGTAAACAAATGCAATACACGAACCCGATGATATAATAATTATGATATTTATTGTAATATTATTTTATGGCCCTACTGTGTTATAATTCGGTATAACCCTTGGCAAGAGCACAACTGAGGGGGTAGAATGTTTTGTGAACGTATATATACCTACATTGTAAATACACGAGAAATTAGTGTATGCGTGGTTGTACATATACATAATATAAATATATGTATACGAACACTGGATTTTACTTTACTACTTCGTTGTTTCGGAAAACTTTTTAGAAACGTATACCTGGTATCAAAAATCTCTTAACTCTGAGCCGTCAACTTTTAATTTTTAATTGGAAACTAATCATATATATATGATTTCATAATAATGGGAAAGTTTTTTGAGCAAAAATATAATTAATGTACTAATAATTGTTGAACGAACATAATTTATTTTTATTGAACTTATTTAAAGTTTAAATTAGAAGAGCGAATAAATGGCTAGTTATTTACTTTTTCGTTACTCTTAATTTGATTTAAACGTTATTTTTTAATGGAAAACATACCAATTATTCAATAATCAGTAGTTTTTTTAATATGACAATGCAATATTATATGTACGTATATTAATTTAATTTCGAAAAAATTACTTACATAGGATATTGATATCTTTTTTTAAATTTGGTTAGTTGTGTCCACACATCATGTTTTATTTAAAAATTTAAGATCATTCTATCAAATCATTCATTTTGGGTTAAAAATGAATAGTCGAAATATATTTTAAATCTAATTAAGCTGGTAGGTACAGATTTATATTTTATTTAAGAGTTGAACTATCAAAAATGATTTAGTTTACATAAAAACTAGGTAACTTAAGTCTGTGTTTACTTTATCATGCATATTTTAACAAAATAAAATGCGTATAAATCCAAGTCCTATACATATTATTATGATAGTGGTTAGGTAAGTTTCTGTATCTATGTAATTTATAATAACGACGTTTCATTTATTATTAGCTAAATCTGCGGGGTTTCCATTAAAAAATCTATGCATAGGTGTGGTAACAATATATATATATAATACACACATATATAATTGGTATACCTATAAAGTGGCGCGTTGGTGTTGATTATCTTGCTGCCTCGGTCTAGTACGTCGGCGTAGATGACTGCAGTGCGCACATCCGAGTGTATAAAATGTACACTATATAATATGAAATGATATGATATGATAATATGCTATAGCTTACGTAGATACACGTACAAATTGAACGTACAGTGTTAGAATATAACGAAACCCGGTGGATTAGTGTAACCAGCAAAGTGTTTATATGTGTTTGTATAAATATCCCAAAAAAAAAAAAAATCATACCTTCCGAGTTTTGCGTCCTCGTCCCTCTTCTTCTTCCGACAGCACATACCAAACAATATGTATAAGATACCTGTGGAGTGCGCATGAAATGAAAAACAAAAACAAAGACACATTATTACTTAATATTATCAAATTATAGTATGCCTACAACGAAGCGTATCCGTGCGTATAATACACTTATTCTAATGTAAATAAAAGTTTAACTTATTCGGTGCGTGTTTTTATGGTGAAATGATTTTGAAAATTAACATACTGAAAATATAAAACGGTAATACTCTAATCTGATCTGGGTCTATATAATATTTTGACCGGATCGATGTCATTTTTGTCTATGTCTATTTCGTTTCGTGGATAAATGAACGTGTCATAATATAAAATGATTAGAAATACCATATCGCATCACTAAATAATACACTCCAATATGATATTAAAAAATATTTATTCTAATGTAAATCTGATATATTTTATTCCATTATATGTTAAACGAGAGAAGTTTTTTAAAAGTATACGTATAGTATCTAAAAGGTGGTTTAAAATAAACGCAAGAAACCTAATATTTGAAGCACATTTAAATGTATGATACGCATGCGAATATAACTCCTTTAATTGAAGAATGAAAATAACAGATATCATACAATATAATACATGAACCATTTAACTACAACTTGTATTGAATCATATTATTTTATAGTACAGCAATACGTTGTTCTATTTAAAATGTATATAGTTAGTGTAAGTGTTAAATATCTGGTACCTAATCTATAAAGTAATACAGGTTATCTCTGTACACATCATAATACATTTTTTATTTTGATTATGTTTTTCTATTACTACTTTCTTCAGAAATTGAGGATACACCACTGATGAAAGGTTGAATAATATGTGATATCAAATATCAAACCACAAACAGCTAAAGGTAAGATTAAAATTACAATATGTCGGTATAAGAAAAAATTATCTGAAGTTATATGACCTGATGTTCTTTGTGAATATGATGATCGAAAATATGAATAATATGCGATATAGGGTGTAAGTTTTAATTTATTGCAAAACGGAAAACCCCACGAGATGAAATAATCATCAACAATTTAATGAATTGATATTTTTTCTTGGAAAAAAATGTCGAATATCTATACTACTGTGTACTACTTATGTTTATAGCTATTATAAAACAAAAAAAATTATAACACTATTAGAGTCCAAAATAGCGGTAAAGATTCTTACCGATTGATTTAATTATGCGAGAATGATTTTGAAAACAATTTTAAATAATAGGTAATACCCATTCTTTTGAAATTTAAACCTTATTTGCAACCTTTAGTTTGCACTTGCACTTGTCGAAATGTAAAATATTGTACGAACCGTATAAATATTAAACAGTGAAATACGGTTCTCCAGATAAATAAACGAAAAAAAAAATGTAGATAGGATACAACGTTAACATGTTATCAAATTGTTTAAATCAGTTTTTAGTATTAAAATTGTATCATCGTATCAATTTTTATAAATTAATAAAAATTGATCGGTATAATAAGAATGAATATTTCTTATACAGAACTCATTACAAAGAAAGTTGTCTTTTAAATTTCTTCAACCATTTTTAAGAGATTTAATAGGCAATATTATAAAAATTATACGAAAAATTAAAATACTTCTAATTTATTAGATAACGTATGTACTATTATTAGTTGTAGTATTGATCACCAAATTAAATTTAATAGAAATTTGAAATGGATGCACACTTAACAAATTAGCTAAACATCGATCCATAACTATTTTAGAAAAAAAAAACAATTACAGAATAATTCAGAACAATAATTATTGTAGAAAACCCTATTATCTAGTGTTTGAATAACTATCAGTTTTTAGCTTTAACTTCTGGAACAGTAGATATTTATGACAGAATAATTGTAATTTTTTGTATGAAATAAAACGGCTATTAAACTTTTTAAAAATTAGAAATTATATTTTAAATTTTTTATTTATATTTAATCGTATATATAACTCTTATTTGAAATTAAAACAATTTATTGAAACTACATTTTTATGTATAACGTGTGGGCTAACATCTTCTTAAAAATAATGTGTTTAACACTTAGGTTTATATTATTATATATAAAGCGATCTATAGGTTTTCAGCTAATTCACATTGATAAGTAAAATATAAATATTTTATTTTTAAGCGTAATACCAGCTGAAATCCATAAACTAAAATAATATTTATTTTTTTCAGAGGCAGATAAAAATTAGTTAATATATGTACCGAGATAGGCACCAACTTCGCGCGAACCCAAATATGTGATAATATATAATATCGTAAGTGGTTACTGTCAGTTTGACAGACTTACCAGTGTTGTTGGCGAAGTAACATGACACGTCAATGACCACCAACACGGTGAACAAGACGGCCAAGACGATGCTGATTATGACCACCGAACTGAGCCGGTTAGGGTACGGCGGTTGCATGGGAGGTATGTCCACGCCTGTAAACGAACACGGTAAATCATCATTGCATGTAATAATATAATATTTTTATTCAAAGTTTTAACGTAACATTATTCTATTTTCGTCACGCTTAATACGGCTGGACATAACAATTTATAATTTTTCGTTATGCGCGTGCACCGCTCAAAAAAGGCGTATTCGAGACGAAATGTAGTTCTTATAATATAATATGTACTATATAATAATTTTCGTAGGTAAGTGGATAAAAAAACAGAGTTAGCGGCAAATCATAACATATTAATGAATTTTCGTAATTTTGTGATTGGTGTCGTTCACAGGTAAGTCGTTACACACGCACACATACACACACACATGCACATGCTTTATTTTATTATACATATTAAGGCATGCTGCACCACGTAATACGACAATAATAATATACGGGGCAGGACGTTTGTTGTTTTCCCGCATGGTCAACGATTGTTGTTCTTCGGATTTAGCGTTTATCATCACTGTTTTTGTGTGGTACGCGGTCATGTAAATGAAATACAATAAAAAAAAAAAATAACAAAAAATATTAATAAAAATTTGAAAGTATAAAACCGAAGCGTTAGTGCAAAAAGCCAAGGAAACAAGAAGTAGCTGATATACGGGTATGCGTGTATACGTTACGTACATCATCGGTGATGATGTTATAATATACCTACGCGACAAATCTTTGTCATCCGATATAATATTATTATGTATACGGTGGGCCCGAGTTGTCGGCTATCGGATTTCGTCGCCGGCACGGGTTGTGGGGGGCGCGAAGAAGCCACGAAAAGATAGAAGAATACCGTGCACTTTAATATAAAATCCGTAAACGCATCATGCTCTTACCTCTTCGGACACGTCATCGCCGTGTTTTATAACAGTATTATTATTATGTTTGTTGTTGTTGCGATGTTGCTGTCGTTGTTGCGATACACCATCATTTATATATATTTTATACGCATACGTACACTGTTCAGGGTGATATTATTTTATCGTAGAACGATCGATATCCCTCAACACGACCAGACCTTTACAGCTAAACCAAACCAACCTAACCTAAAAGTCAAACCCATACTCTGTGCTCTAACTGTTATAGCTAGGTTAGCTCGGGGTTAACTCGAGGAATAACGACTGTCCCGCGATAAAATTTCCACTCTATTTTGTACAATAATAAATAAATCAAAATAATCATGCGTTAATTGCAGACGTCACACAATATTATATATTATAATATTTCTGAGAGAAGGTGGGTGGGTTATTCTGGGAAAACTACAAGTTGACAAACATACACCACAATTTGTTTATATATTAAAAAAAAAAAGTTATACGTTTATTATTGTCTTATTACATTATGTATATTATTTATAATATATCTCTAAATGCATTTACAACAAAATGTCATTATTATTATATAATATTGTTACTTAATGAGAATCTAAAACAAAATCAGCGAATATTTTTCGTTTACACTTTTTATTATATTATAATATATAATAATAATAGTTATCATAATATAAATAATGGTAGGTACATTAATAAGATCGGTGACAAATTATACAGAATAATAATAATAATAATATAATATCATAATATCTAATTCGATTATCTAAAATAGGCGACTATTAAAAAAAGTGAGTAAAACTTAACTATTAAGACTTGTTCTTTTATTCCTATATTGAAAAAAAAATATATATAAAATAAAAATAAAAATATAGTTTATATATAATATGTATGACTTCTACTCTATATTATTAGGTATATATTATGATCATATTTAAAAGAATATTAACAATATTAGTCTCAGTCTAATAACTGTTATAATATTGTATATACATATATATATATATGTGATGGAGCGTGGATAATATTTACACATACGATGGTGTTAATATATATAATTTATAATATTAATATAACACGAGGACGGCGGTAATAGATAATAAGTATAATGGTACAAACATAGTATTATATCGGAAATTATATAGTACCCTAGCCCCTAGGAAAACAATTTGATACCAGGTATCAGGCAATATTATGATAGAACTGGCGTAAACGAATATTATGGGGTGGTTTTTGACGATTAAATTAATTTTGTTTTATTTAATCATGTACAAGTACGCGATAAAATCCTCATATGAGACAAGTAATGTTAGTGAATAATATTGCAAGCGTGGACCGATTTCGTGGTACCTCTATGGTAAACAACAGCTAATACAATTTCTAGTAGGCCAAATATGAATAATCACTGACCGAACATGGACGCAAATCAATAGAACAATAGCTATAAAACATCGAATATTATACCTACCATACATAGTATATTAACAATACATGATATGGGGAAGTATCTAATATTTAAAACAGAGACAAATTATTGTAAAATCGATACAACGAACTCCTCTCGTCAGCGTATAAAAATCGAAAATAAAAATTTCGCCGTCGGGAAACGAATGTAGATATACAGACTAAAATAAAATAATATCTAACGATGAGAGATTCGTAGTCGCTCATACACACATATACATTTTAAACATTTACATAATTTTATCACAACAATTATATAATATTAGACAAGTACAAGGCTTAACAAGCTACACAATAACATAATAATATTATGTACCTCACCGCATGTAGTAGTACGACTACATCGCAAAAACATACATAATATTATTACACACTAACCATTATCAAACGTTTCGATTTTAGCAGTCATAACAATATTATAATTTATTATTATTTCAAGCAAATAATATTTTGGTTGTGAAAAAAAAAAGGTTAATTATATCGTTCGCGAGACATGACTGCGTACGCGTATAAAGAGAGGTGAAATACAGTATTATAATAATTAATTATATAAAAAAAAATAAAACGACCGTAAGTCGAACGGAGAAAAATGATTAGTAATAATAATCGTCATAATAATATGCTAAAAACGATTCGCATGAGTTTTAGCGTAACCACCAGCGGTTGCCGCCAAAGGAAGCAGCTAAGCTCAATGCCGACAAGGCGACAATACAATCGCGCACGGCCAATCGGTTAACAGTCGCAGCCGCGTTGATGACGACCACCTTTGCGGTTTGCTCTGTAAATCACAACACATAACACACTTGGATATTACGCTCGCAGACATAGAAAAACAAATAAACAATAATAAATAAACAAAATATAAACAAACAAACAAAAGAGTGTGTATATATTGACTATATTGTTGCAAGACGGAAGGTCGAGAGAAATTGCCACGGTTATAACAATAATAATATGTAAGGACGATCCCGGCGTGAAGGAGGAACTGCAGCAGGACGAGAAAGAAAAATAAACAAAATATAACATCCGTACAAATAATGGATAGTTATATACTATTTCTGCGATTACGGCGTGTTTCCGTCAATAATATTCTACAACCATTTCCTAACTTAACAATAGTTATACTTATACCCTATAAAACTACCACAACTGCAATTTATTTTAGTTTAGAAAAGAGTAGGTATACGTACTGGTAAAAAAAATTAAATACTTATTTAAATTATTATTAATTTATAATGAACGCGTCAATGGTAATTGGTTAACGATAAAGTCAAATAAAGTAAATGATAGTTAATATTCAAAAGTGTAAAACAATGTTTTTATAATATTGTGATGGCGCATATAAAATATATATATTGCAGTATATGAATATTATATCAACAAATATTTACAAATGAAATTACTTTTTATAATATTACAGAATATATTATAAGTTCAACGAAATCTTAACAGAAATTTAATACGGAAAGAGGGGATGAAATGTACGGTTTTGGAATAAAATAATGCGTCACACGTATACTATTATCTCGACCACCCCGCGTAAAAATCCAAATTGCCCCGCCCACAACAACAATATAGGTACATTATTATCATTCATTAATCTAAATATCAGGCCTAATCATCATACGTAAGAATTTGATAAATCATTTTAATAAACTACACATAATAATATATCAATACTACTAGATCTAAAGTCTATTATTTTTAATAAATAAATGCGCGATCGCGACTGCAGCAACGGCTTCCGGTCGATGTTGGTCACACTTGTATTCTCCCCTGAATGGATGAAGTTTATTATGTTTTAATTTTAATGTTATTTTTATTATTATTTTATATCTATTAAATTATTTAGTCAGAAAATCGTGCGGAAGACTATGGTGGTAACAGAAGTATGTATAATAAACTATATAGTGGTAATATATATATATAACACGTAATGCAAGTTTTAGGTATAGAGTAGATGGATTTTCGATTTTGAAAAAAATATAGTAAGTATGTATCATTATTAGATTATTAGATTTTAATCATCTATGTACATCTAAGTATATAAATTAAGTTGATCTTTTGGATTCGACGGTTTAGATAGTAACTAGATTAATCATAAATACAATATTTTTTTAATAATTTAAAGTTTGGTACAAACAAATTTATCACGATCTTATGGTGCACGTTGCTTTTTCATAACGTGAAACAAAAAAATGAAATAATTTTTTTTCTTAAACACCATGCAGTTAATAATATGCAGCGGATATACAAACATATAAATTCATAATACAGCTATACTATATTATTTATTGTTATTTAGTTACTTTTTTCAGTCGTTTTAGTTTCTGTCGTGCACTCGTATTAGCGACGGCGATTAAAATTACAATATTATATAAACCACAACCTTATTCGTGTTTTCGTCCGATATATTAATATAATAATATTATTTAAATGTGTAATGTCTATACATATAATTTGATTTTACAGAGGATGTGATGCAGAACACGATTGGCAAAACAAATTAATCTGATTAAAAGAGGAAGTCGTATACCGAACGTTTTCGGTACACGAACACTGTCACAGATTGGATACAACAATTTAAAAAAAATATTAAAATCGTTGGAAAAAAGATAATTAACTAATTTAGAAAATCAGATATCATAAAAACACTGATATGAAATGTCTGGAAATAGTAAAATCATTATTATATCGATTTTTTTCCAAATTAACGTTTTAATTATGTAATCACAATTAACAATCACTTTCATTAATAGAAAAACATATTCTTATGTTTTTTCTAATACAAATATGCATTTATATTCAGTGTGATGAAAAAATATACAAAGCAACATTTTAGATTGGTATATAGCTTGATAGTGTCATTCAACATAATTATAGATAAATTTACTGTTCTACGTCCTTTCTGGACAAATATGAAAAGCAACTAAAAGTCTTCAGCCCTAATAAACATAATATAATAACAATCAGTGTTGCGTTGACCGCAAAATGTTTGGTCGAGTACACTTTCGCACGCGGTCTATTATATGAACTCAATTCCGGAAACTATGTAACAAACTATTTTACGACTAGCTCGCCGTTGCACCCTCACCTATCGTTCTACAAGCTAATAATAATAATAATAATAATAATGTTGTACGGGCACAAAAGGGTTAAACTCGTCAGCCATGTCAAAGCGTATGAATTGGAACAGCACGATTTCAGGGTACATTATATTATTATATAGATATTTTAGAACACGATTGGGTACATGTAGAGCGCACGCATACACGTAATTTACTTTAAACCAAAAGTGCACTATAGAGTCTGTCGGTTAATATTAGACGTTTTTTATTCTACGTACATTATACGACATTAAAATAAAAATGCAGGACTTTTTAAAACGACGATTACCGTCAGAATTTAATAGTATAGAGTTGATAAAGACATAACAAAATTGTGACAAAATACTTTTTGAAAATAATTATTCGATTATAAGAAATGTGTGGAACCACGAAAAAGGTGAATATCATAAATTGTATTAAAATAATTAGAACTTAAAATATGAAGATAAAGTCGAACCAAAAACATCCTTTTGATGTTTCTTGGAAATAAACTATTATTATTATTATTATTGGTTATCTCATATAAAAACTACATTTATTACTTGAAAGAAAAAATATAAATAATTTTATTGTACTAATATACAATAAATTATGAAAAAATTATTAATCTATTAAAATTGTAATACATTCATGCATGCCTGCACATGATATCCCCATTACAATATACGCGGTCTATATCGAGTAGATAAAAATGTCTGAAAATATAAAATAAATGTCGACTAGTTACGGGTCGAATTTTTTTTCCGAGCGAGTTCGATGAAAAACCAATTATAATTTCCTTTTGATGGGGGAGGTGGGCATAACGGCTTACGTCTCTTGACTTAGCGGCAGCGAATTGTTTACATTATATAATATTAACGAAATAATGCAAAAACGTAAAAACGTGTCGTCGTCATCATACAGTCTGTCACTTTGTTCCCGCGCGAAACAAAGGGAATTCTTGTTCTGGCGGCGTTTCTACAAACGATTTGAATAATTAAATTTTTTCGAATCACGGCAAGCGAATGTTGCGTTTATCGTAACTGTATATAGAGTTGACTACAAACAAAACGTAGCATTCAGATAGAGCGGTACGTACGCTGTGTATACTGTATACACTTAAAAAATAAACAGTGTTAAAACTCAGAATTATACACACTTTTTCTGTTCGCCGTTGACAATTTAACGCGCGCGACGGACGTTAAAAGCCATTTTAAAAACATAGTCGCTTTTAAATTTGAGTAAATAAATACAGCGGACAAAAGAGCCGGTCCACGGTTGGGCGGTGGCACCGTTACGAAGCGGGTACACTTATTCCTTTGCGAAGCTACCTATATAGTACACTCTGAGAGTTTTTTAACGCTCGCACACGCAGACTTTATATTATAATAAGTACAACAACAATAATAATAATAATAATAATAATAATAATATATAACGCGAAAAAAAGATGTAAGGCCCGCGTGAGGTGGCGAGCTGTATGCGTGGTTGTCCGTGTGTTCGTTGGTGATCGTGGGACGAGGGGTGGTTGTCGCGAGCGTGGTAGAGGCGACGAGGGTTGTGGTAGAAGTTCGTGCGAACTATGTAAAACCAACACTTGAAATGTTATATACGTACCTGCATATTATACTGTACATAAGTGTTAAGGGCGGTGTGTTTCCGAGTAGACATTGTCTCGGGGGAATGAAAGAAACAGAAAAGAGGAAAAAAAAGTCAGGTACATTTTGCGTCAAGACCACGGACGAATATGTAAAAAATAAACCCAGGTAGGTTTTTGATTGAAAGTAGAAAACAAAAATGATATAATAACCCTAAAATGAATAATATTATATTACTATCACGTATAAAACATTATATTAAAATACGGTCAACGATATCGACGGTTGGTCAGCATGCACAATTGTTTGTTTTAGAAAACATACAGATCTCTGTGACCTATCTACGGGAGGAGATGTTATTAGTATATAATCCACCAATCAAATCATCGAGTCCTCTTGTCAACCGACACATCTAGTTGTTGTACATTGCATTTGTACCGTAAAAATATATCAAAAGATTTGCGTTAGCGCTCGCGACTGTACCACAAAAAAAAAGCGTACCGTTTCAAAACGGTTTGCCCGTATAACATATTATACTAACGACAAAAGAAGCATCGCCTTTATACGCGTAATTATTATGTGTACCAGACATATAATAAATCGCTGTACATTTTCGTCACCGTCATCATCATAATAAAAAGTTTTTTTCAAACACACACTCTAATATCATTTTTAAGTCTGTGGCGTGCCGGTACGAGATGACGATGAACGAAAATATACACTTTAAAGTTTGTTTTTAATTTGGGGAGTGTGGTGTTTACGTACAGTTGGTAGCATAATATTGTGTTGGGTATTTGCAGTAATTAATTATATTATAAACGCGCGTTATACATAAATATTATTATATTATATAACGTATTACATAAATATAAATTATAATATTAAACTCGCACAAAGATTCGTTGATGTGTTAATGAAAAGCACGATTAATAAGTTGTAGGTATACCTATTATGTATGAAATATCATACGAGACACTGACGATAAGAAAATAGTTATATCTACAAGCTAGGGAAAAAAATTTATAAATATTTAGATTATATTTTATAATAAATTGACCAAATTAAAGATTTTTTTACTATAAAAAAACAAAAAAAAAACAATTAGGTATGACTCATATTTTTCTTATCTGCAGTGTTTCATATAATATATTAGGTACTTACCCATTTATCTATTTAATCATTTTATTATTATTAAATATAACGAATAACATACATATTATTAAATATTTATTGTGTTAATAATAATAATAATAATAACAATGTTTGATATTATAGTATATATTATTATAAAATAAATACAAAACACGAAACACTTTTTTAATAAACCCAACATGCATGCAAGTAAAATAAATATAAACATAAATAGCAGACGCATCCCGTTTGCCATAGAGAATAAATCGTTTGAAGCTCTACCAATATAAAATATGTAAAGAAACAGCACAAAGAATACAAATATGACGGAAAATAATAAATAATAAGAATAATACCAAAATAATAATGATTAAAAAAAAGGCACACAAATTCCACACATTTATAATGTAATATTTTTTAGTGTCGTTACGTACCACCTAGATTACAATCACCAATCACAGTATATGATGTTTTTACATATCGTAAATAAAATAATTTATGCAATTACAATAATATGTCATGCTGAACATTGTGTACTCGAATAATGTCATTTGTAATGCGCTTTACGAGAATCGTAATAATGAATACATCGTGACGTGAAGTAGGTACCTATAAATATATAGTGTACTACTTATTTACCCTATACGACTCGTGTTTGTGTTTACGCCGAACGTGGTGATTTTTTTACGCCGAACCGTTCGTTCGTTAAGATAAACTTCACCGTTAATTAGAAATGGCAAATAACAGGATACATAGATACTACTAATAAATACACCGTCAAAACATGGTACGTAAGCGCACGATCTCTTTTGGAATATACGATTAAGCTGTGTCTATACTAATTGGTTGCTACGCGATAGTGTAGTCGAAAACGTAGGTACTTATTTGTATTACTGCTTCGAAAATAAACGAAAACGTTTTAAAAGATTATATAGAAAAAAAAGTTTCAACGGATTTCACGTCTTCTCAAAGTAAAAACGTAACTGTATATTATACTTACGTTAATTAAAAACGAAAGTTTAAACTTTTAATTAAATCGTACATAGAAACGTTTTTAATTAGGAGTGTATTATTATATATACTGCTTATACGATGAACTGACGTTCCACGGACTCTATCTCCGCTCTATAAACCTATAGCATGATATAAAAAGTACAAACGTTTTAGCATCGTATATTCATTAAAACATCACCGCAGCGCAAACTGTACATTTCGTTATCATGTACAAGTAAAATATTATTTAATCATAACTATATAAGGTATTATCAGGTACTTACCGGTCGCAGTCTTGAAGACGAGTTCGGATGGTACGCTAAATCCAATATCGTTATGGGCTCTGACTTCCACTTTGTAAAACGTGTCGGCATTCAGATTGTCCATCAAAAACGCAGTCTTGTCCGGAGACCTGAGATCCTCAGACCGACACGAGTCTCTTCTGGTTGTCCATACCGTGTTTACCTTGTCAGTCTGAAACAGGAAACATCGACGATTAACGAAACGATGAAAAAATACATATAGGTTACCTAAGGTCGAACGTAAGAATAAAAAGAAAATACGCAAATGAGTGTTTACTTTTAAAAGAACCACTCTGCATAAACGAAAGATTGGTTTTATAAAATTATAACTAGTTTATGCTTCTTAAAAATAAAAGGAATTTGGCAAGTTTAATTTTGCGAATACAATTTAAAAATTCAATAAGAACTGTTTGTTAGAATTTTTTTTACTAATTTAAAATTTGGGAGAATAATAAATACTTACCACGCAATAGTTAACGTTGTATAGATTTATGGGCTCCCCGTTGTCAGCCGGTATCTTCCAGTTCACTTCGTAGCTGTTTCCGTATGGTGAGTTAATGTAATCTTCGGTATACACGTCCTTGTTGACTAATATTTTAGGTTCTTCTGGTGCGCTCCTCTTGGGCATGGTGCGCTGTTCCTGTGAACCCCAATCACTGGTACCCACGTCATTGATGGCGGCAAACCTGAACTGATAGGTCCTGTGCGCTTCCAGGCTTTCCAGTATGTAGGGCGTGTCTAATATAACAGATATAATTGTTATTTTTGTTATATATATATGACAATTATAATACAATTATTGTCAAATTAAAGCAATTGGTACCTGTAGGCACACACTTTTTTTAAACCCCTTAGTTACATCATGCTGGTATTAGGTAGGTACTAAACATAGCTTACATGCGAATTTTATTTACTTAATTTTTTTCATTTTTAAAAATAAATATTTAATAAAATATAATTATTTAAAATTTTAAATATAACTATTATCTATTATTTTGAAAAAAATTAATCTGTACTGTAAATAAAATATTAAATAAATAATAATCAAAGAGACTGTAGAATTGATACCTTTATAAAGAATAGCATATTTTAGGAACATTTAATGAATTTGTTTTGATTTTTGTGTTTTTAATCAGTTTGTATCAGCAATACACTTGAGTTATGATACTAACAGCAATGTATCAGGAATGTATTTTGTCACTTGTATATTATTTAACATTTTTTTTTTTTATATAAATAAATAGATATATTTTTATAAATTGTGATCATTGTATACCTACAATTAAAATGTAAACATAATAAAAGCGATTGTTTAGAGTTTAGATCTTGCTTAATGATAATATACAAATGAGCTTTAAGTATATAGTATAACGATTGTATACATACATTATATGTACTTAGTATGGGTCCGGGTTATGACTTATATTATTTCATAAAAATGTCGGTTAAGAAAATTTGTCACTTTTACATTGTTTTAGTATGTAGTTGTACGCACCATTTCGAATTAAACATATTATAAAATGAAGGAAATTGTTTAAATTAGAACGCAAATAAGAAATATTAATGGTGTTATTATTGCAAAAAATAGGATCGCACTCTCTCTTTAAATCAGCTTAGGGGAAGTTTAGCTCCCCTCACCGAGATGGTAGACTATTTAGCGTATTCGGGCTATAAATTGCGTGTTGCAGTACTTACCCACTGGCCAAGATTTATTACGAGCTTCTTCCCAGGTCTGTGACACCTCTTTGTACTGGACAGCGTAGGCTTTGACTTTTATACCTCCAGTGTCTGTCGGACCCACGAAAGCAAACGAAATGGTCGTAGCTGAAATTGACACATAAATAAGTTGAAATAAAGTTTGTATTTGTTATAGGTAACTAGGCGGACTTTCAAACGATTGACGAATATTTACTGTGTAAATACGACAAGAGAATTCAACATCTCTATAAACTGCTTTTTTTTAAAAAAAATATATTAGATTAGGGCAGTGGTTACTCGGGAATTAAAATCTTAAAGCTGAGTAACCAAATTCTTACGAGAACTTTTTGACTGTTTAATAAAGTTTTTGTTTTAAGGATATCACTTATACAAAAAAAAAGTTATTATTGTTTCAAATCCATTATTTTGATGTTTTTCAAACTCTAACAACTTTTTTTGCGTCATAGCTGCAGGTGATATAGAAAAAAACTTAAACGATATTGCAGAGTTAAAGTTTCCTTCTTTTAACAGTAACAATTGGCCTTCATATCTTTATACTTTTTTTTTATTTTTATATGGTTTAACTTTTTCAACTCTTTTTTGTATGAGAAAGTTTTCTTATAAATATTATTTCGTAATCACTCAATAATTGACAATAATTTATATTATTAATTATTAATATTCAGCGGACACTACTTGTAAATATACTATTATTTACTATCATAAAGTGAAAATGAAGCATTTTCTTATCTTAAGTACATTTAGTGATAAAATGTATGTTAATTTTTAGGTAAAGTAAATCATTTTTGTTTGTTATACTTATTAAAAATTATTTTTCATAAAAGACAACACTGATTTTATTAGAGATTTTAAATTATTAGTATAGTACAATGTGGGAATTATTAGTATTCACTTATTTCAAATTAAACATATAAAAACATATGCATTTTTTACATAAAAAAATATAAAAATAAAAAATTGATCATTGGTGTCAATATTATTTTGTGGACAATATTAGTAATTCAATTTATAAATGGACGCTATAAAATAGGTCATACTTATTCCTAGTCTCTTTATAATTTTTTTTAAATTTCGTTAATATTGCCTATACACAACATATTAAAAAACACACGCATTGTAGGGACATTATAAATGCCAGTATTTCACCGATATTTGACATTTTTGTATGTAAATATTACTCAGACACGATTTTTTTCATCTAAAAAATATTTTCATTTCATTTTATAATTTTAAAATTAATTGATTAATAAAACTATCATAGTTGATCAATAATCATAATTGTATAGAATCAATTGTATTTCTACAAAATTGTTCATTAACAAACGTATGTTAAAAATATTTTAATATGATATTGCAGGAGGAGTTCAATTCAAAGATATTATCATAATAAATCTTAGCTTAAAATCGACTACCTGTAAATCAATTGAATTTACATAGTGTCACTCGATTCCTAGGATTAATAATCTAAATAAAGACAGAAAGCCGGTTGGTGTATAGTTTAAAATTCTCGCCGTGGGACTTACCAGTGACGACGTCGAACTTGGTCTGGGATACTTTGGACGGCCGGCGTGCTTCCCTAAGCGTGATTTGCGCGTTGTTCTCGCCGTGGATGTTCTTGGTTAGGCACGTGTATACACCATAGTAGCGCTGGTCAACCGGCGTCACCTGAAGATTGCTGTACGGGCCTTTGCCGAATTTTTGCACGTTTATATCGTCTTCCACCATACGGTTGTTTAGGAGCCACGTGATTGACGCGTTCGGCAGAGACTCGGATACGCACGAGAGGTTTACAGGCTTACGGTTCCACGTCCACACCTCCTTGACCATATTGCTGGCATATACTGGTGGGAACTCAACGGTCAGATGCCCGTTTTTCTTCGCCTCACCGCCCTGTGATGAGTGTTAATTTAAAAATTAATAAAGTAATACAGTTATAAGTCATTCAATTGTTTCCTTTAAAAACGAAGTTATACAAATTATACATTAGGTACGAGTTTTGGAATTTTCTATAAAATAGATATTATATAACTTAAAAATCATATTATTTTCAAATACCTATACATAAATTGTTCATGATGCATCTCATTATAATAAAAACTTCTTTCTGAATGTAAGTCTTAATAAATAAATAACTTTTGTTTTGTTTTTAACATTGATGAATATAAATCAAAATTCGAACTAGTACCTAGTTTCCAAGTTATTAATTTGTATTTACTTTATATTCCATGATAATATAAGTACTTAAAGATACATAATTGGCTATGATAATTTGAACATTATAATCGTTATTCATTAAACATTAATTTAATAATAATATGCGTATATCATTATTTTACAATTTGTTAAAATATTGTGAGCATCGTTTAAGTAATAGACTAAATACTTAATCTGTGAAAATTTAAAAAAGGGGGTAAGTTACGGGGAAAATATTATGTTTGACGATAGTGTATGTATTGTAGTATTATTATTCGTTTTTGCGTATCACATCTATAAGGTTTAGTAATAGGACAAAATAATAAATATTCAATATATTATAAAGAAATTTAAATTTTGTTATGATACAGAGCTATAAGTGAATTCAATGTACTTAGAACTTGTTAAAAATGTACACACAATAGTTAATTGACTAAATATTTGCAAACAATACATTTGATATAAAAATCCTCAAAAATAAGTTTAAATTAACAGAAAAAGTAAAAATAATTTTGAATACAAATTTAAAAAAATAAATAATAATTTATTTAATGTCACTTTTTACTGTAGATTTGACATAAATACTATAAATTAAGCAAAATAAAGTTCTGTAAATGCAATACATAGTATTGTGTAATGAATACCGATCGCGTATATTATAAGAATTATTAATATTGTGGCCCATTACATACTTTAAGAGGTAATAATATCATAATAAGGTACCTATAGCTACTCTTTTGATAATTGTCTAAACTTAATACTTTTTATAAAGTTCTAAAAAGAAAAAAAATCGTACATTGAATGCATAGCCTAAAATATATAATTTAAAAATAATAATATCATATAGCTATTAGCTAGTCGTGGTCAGCAAGTGTTCTAAATGTCACGAGTTGTTCGATCGCTTTTAACATAGCAGAGTTCGAACAAAATATAGGGTGGCAGTTGCAATCGTTATACAATATTAATTATAGTTCTATGCGGTCGCATAAACAACAATATTCAGATATTGATTAGTTTGCTTTCGAATAGTGTTTGACATTTGTGTATTTCTTATCCCTTATATATAGAAACTACCAATATTAGACATGTTATTACAATATAATGGTTTTTGGGCTTTGGCTTCGTTTAGTAGATCGAAATTTTAATAATTGACACACTGTCGGCAAATGTGGCATTGTGTGGCCGAGCCATACGTATAGGTATACCTATAATAGTAAATAATAATTCAAATGCCGCAGCTCTAGTACGTACCTTGTTCAACGCGATGCACGTGTACAGTCCATCGTCGGATCGATTCAGGTGTTTAATCACAAGAGTGGCCGTTGCCAAGTCTCCCATGGTGTCGTGCTCTACGCTAATGCGATAATCTTCGATTCCCGGTTTTATAACGACGTTCGAGCCCACTCTCCTGTAATTATTTATCACAAAGTTTGGATTAGTAATATTATTACTATACACCGTTATTATAGCAGTATAATAATATTACAGCCGATATTCGTTTGTAAATTACCGTCACCACAGAGCCTGTTAGAATAGAATAGGCATTATTGAAATCTTAATATAGTCTTAAAATATTGATCACGCGATAAAAACTTTTTAATTTACCACGCATATATAGACGCGGCGGCAGCTGCGTCTTCTTTGAATATTATTATTATTATTATTATTATTTAGTGTTTCTACGACGCCTACATTATTATGCTACGATCTCGGTGGTCTTTAATAACGCAGCGTGTCTCGGAGAAATGTATTGACTTTTATATAATATATACCTATATTTATTGTATATCTCAACAGCAGAATCGGAGTAGTTAAAAATTCCAACGTGACCGAATAAAAGTGAAACAGTAGTATATACATTATACATATATTGCTACAGCAATGACTACATTATCTTTTGGCTTATTTCCGTGTTTCAGCATTTTATATTCCCCCCCCCCCCCCTCAAACTTTAAATGGTTATAGTTTATAAATCTGTTTTATTTTTATTTTTTTAAATTGGGTTGTGACACATTCATAATGTAAAAAATGGACGCTCTATTTAAAAAAAAAAAAAAAAAATGTTTTTTGTTTTGTTTTAAATTTACAGCAACATCAAAATGTAAAAGTTTCTTGTTTATTGCACGATTTACAAACAAAGTATTACCGAGTTAATCTTAGCTACGTTATTTATTCTAAAAGTTATGATCAAATTAAATTAAATTATAACTGTATTTAAAGACATTAATATAAACACGCTGAAGCGCGTCTTGTATGTACCTATAATTTTTTTTATACACAGCTAGCATGTTTGGTGTATATTTTGATCTCGATTAAATTCAGAGTACCCTACGTTAGTGGAATCGCGATATAGTTTCGTTTGTTTATTACAAATTATTTTTTTTCAGTCTAGTGAAAATTTTATTAAAATTTTATAATATGAAATATTATAATACAGTGAAATAAACGCATGTATATATTCCTATTACATTTTTAAGTATCGATTATATTGTGATTTGATGGATTTCAATACTGACTGTTTTTTTTTGTAACGAAAACAAACTAATATTTTTTATATCTTACAGATAAAATGACTAGTGGTAAGACAAAAAAATATGAATATACATAATAATTGGAGTTTGTTATTAAATTGTTTTAAGATTTAAACCTGAGTTAAAATTTTCAATTTTATTTTTGTCTTCAATATTCATTTTTTTTTAATTGTCAAATTTGAAAAATATTTAAACATTAATCATACGAAATCTCGACCACAATTTGATCCCATGAGTGTGCACACACTGTGTACCTGTAGCAGCTGTTTATTTTATACTATAGTTACACTCGATAATGATCGATGACTAACTATACTATTATGCACATTGAAAAAGCACCTAGAAAGTTGCCTATAAGAACTCCTTTAAAACGGTTATTATCGAATTAACAAATTAGAATAGACAATATTCATTATATGTACGTATTATTTCTATTAGATAAATATAATTATATCCAAAATGAATAATATTGTAAAAACATAAAATGTTATACAGAAACGATGATACACTAAATACAATTAAAATACAATATTATTCGTTGTGGATGTAACACTGAACCGTATTATAAGTTAAGTATAGTTTTTGAAACCAAATAATAATGTTATGGAGATGTAATAATATTATATAATGTGATATTGTTTTTGTAAAAATATGTGCATAATATAATGTGCATTATGCGCATAGATATAATTTATAATAATATACTATAATAGTAGCATAATCATCTACGTAATTGCAATACATTGCAACGATCTTTAAAACATTATAACATTTCCTCGAAGTGTCCAATCGTTTCATGCCGTTTCATTGTAAGTGTAACAACCTAATTAAAAACTTTAACGATTAATTATTATTATTATTATTATTTTACTGATTATTCGAAACGGAGTACGGAGATCGCGTATTGTATAACGTATAATACTAACGTCGGTAGCGTTCTCGATGTTTTCAGTCGCGAAATTACTTGTTGTGGTCGTCGAAGTTCTCGCGTACACCGTTAAAGTTATATATACCCCCACAATGTAGTAACTAGTAATTAAAACAGTCTAAACTCCTAACTAACCGTATAATATTCTCGAATTGTAATCGAATTAAACGAACACGCACCTACGCAACGTGCCATATACGCGTTTATTTGTGTAAACGTCTAGGTATACTATGTATATTATAGTTTAGTTAATCGCAATATTTATTTTATTAGTCAACTATTCTGTTAAACATAATATAATAATAATTATAAAATGTAAAACGTCATGGTATCAATACTATCATAATATTTTAGGGTGGAAATAAAGGAGTTAAAAAGTTTAGTACCTATATAACGAATTACTTTTATTACTTTTAACTAAGCGAGTTAAATTTTTTCGTTATAATATAAGCCTCTTAAATTAATATTGATTTATATTTATGTTTTGTTTTAATTTTTTTTAGGCATAAATGGCTATTGTATACTAAAAAAAGTAACTGGTGTTTAACATTACTTTTTATTTTCTAATTCATTTTTATATATTAAAAAAAGAAAAGTAACTTCTAACTTGAAACTTAACTTAGATTTTTTTATATTAACATAAATTAATAAAGAGTTAAAAAAAAATAGTACTGCAAAAATGTTAATTGTTGTGTTATTTACAAAAACCACGTTAGTATACCTACGATGTTATCGTGGTTTTTGGTTATACTTAAAAAGCGGCCGTTTGGAGATAATTTAGGCGTGAGGGCGAATACCTACGGCGCGAACGTAATTAAATCTTAACACAATAACATATTTTAAACAGGTACGTTTGCTTTTACTACGCTATACGAGAAACTATCGATATATTATAACCAATATAATATGTTTAATAAAATATGCCTAGTATGAGTAAAAGAAACGCACACGTTTTATCAAAATGAAGGGAAATTGTGGGAGTGGAGTGGCATAATTATTTCGGTAGTTTATAGTGGACGTTTGGAATTACGTGTGTATACTGTATATTATAACGTTGTATAGAAAATGACAACCGTGAAATGAAAAATCTATATGAATATGATAGAATAACTTAGTCACCAATATAACCGGTATAAGAGGCCCTAAATTCTATTGTTGTGATAACGTAACCGCACGAAAGTCGCTAATAATAGTCTTTATAATTTATAATACCTCGCAAAATCTAATAACAATTATGTGTATAATATACAATATAATATATAAAGAACGCACAATACACATAGATGTAATTTTTTTTTATAGTTTACAATATTATTATAAATAGCTAGCACATGTACGTATCGTTGATGATTTTTAAGGAGCGCCTGTATAATATGAACATTTAAACTAAATATTATAAAAAAATAAATAAATAATCGAAAATAAACTTATGTATAAAACCAATAAAATTATTGACTTCATTCATTTTATTGGTTGTCACATGATTTGAAGTGATTGTACAGTTAATTAATTTAAATAATGCATTACGTTCATAGCAATTGGCTTTTTAAAACTATTTAATATTCCTAGTTGAAACCATTGTTCACTTATTTTACAATAAGAATAAATGATGTTTATAAGATTAGTATAGTATAAAATAAATTAGCTAAGTTTCATGAACGCTGAGTACTTAGATGATCTATTGATGACATATAATGACGTAGAGCAATGGGAGTTATTTACTAAATCAGTAGGTCATGACACCATTTTAGAATGAGGGAAGAATTTGATGTAATTACCACCATATAATCAGTTAAAATTATAAGAAAAGTAAGGGTACGACAATATTGTTACAAAAAAGTTTTTTTTTCTTAAATGAGTAAAATTTGGTTTCTGAACAATAGGTATATAGTTGTACTATGGTTGTAGTCTTTTTAATACTTTCCTAAAACTTTTTCTATGTGATCTCGTAATTATTCAAGAAACAAAACTAGTACTGACATGGAACCACTTGTAAATTACTTTGATTTATATTATATTAAAAGATTTAAATTGTAATGGACTTTAATATGTAACTAAAATTGCCTACATAAAACTCCTTACAATGGCCATGTGTAACGTAATGTGTTGATATATATCGGCCATTCATTATTTTTCCAGTGCAATTTTCAATAAAAATCATGAAAGATTTTATAATTTTATAACAGTGTTCAGATACATCGAGTATATTTTATAGTATTTAATTTTAAAATGTATATATATTTTTTAGAAATTATTATTAAATTATTTGATTTATAATCGTAATTTTTTATCATGATCATATATTTAAAAAAGTTAAATCTATGATAGCATCAAAAAAAATGTCAAGTTATTCTTAATTATCGTAATAGTTAGGCAGTTAGTCTGTAATTGTTCTATGTAAAAAAAGTAGTAACAGCCGATTTGTAGTGCAAATCTATAACCAGCAAACCAAAAGTACATAGACAACGTGTGTATACCGTAAAATTGTCAACGCGACGTTTTCTAGTTATAAAAGCCTACCATATAGACACGATTTTCCTGGTTGGCGAACCAAATCCAGAAATATTTGGTGAAAAACCACTCACTTGAACATGATCGACGGCAGAGGGTTGCCGTTTGCAGAGCACTTAACTCTGGCTTCGGTACCGATGGGTACGGATACATTGGTCACGTCCAGCACTTCTGGCTTGATGAGCACGACCACGTTCACCAATCGCTCGATTTGACCAGCCGCATTATTAGCCACGCACTTGAATTGACCGTTGTCAGTGCGACTGATACGATTCAGACTCAACACACCCGTCAGCTTGTTCACGGAGTACCTCTCAGTACCCTCGCTCAGGTCTCGTTGTTCCGGCATTTGTATCCACGTCACTTTGGGTTCTGGTTTACCGTTGGCCGCACACCGCACGCTAGCCATCTCGCCCTCCACCACTTCCAGCTGAGAAACTTGATCAGGAGCAAACGTTGGCGGGATGTGAACCTATGTGAAAGGGGAAAGAGGTATTAGTATTAATATTATTATTTATGTATAGGTATATTCATGAATCACGGACCTACAATGGCGCCAAGGTAATTTTCGAAAATCCCGGTTCAATTCTAACCATTACCCATACCCAGAGCTCATTTCAAAAATTAAGAATAAATTTCAACAGACCCACGGGCCCCTGTACTAAGGTTCATCAGCCCCCCCCGCTTATAGGGCCCCGAACTTACCCACCCACTAAACTAATTATACAATATGCATATACATATTCATCATTAACTTAACCCATCAAATAAGTGTATAAAGATGATGGAGTTAAATGTTAAAATTTTAATTGAAAATATAATATTGCAGTGCCACAGTACTCACCTCGACTCTGATGTCCCTGTCCAGGATGTTACCCGTGTCTAACACGATGGCTCGGCATTTGTACAGGCCGTCGTCTTCGGCTGTGACGTTTTGGATCAGCAGACCATCTATGTCCTTGACGAAACCATTGCCGTCTTGAATTCTGGTGTCTTCTTTGTACCAGTCGACCAGTGGAGCGGGATTAGCCTTGACTTTGCAGCGCACTTTATAACTAGTTCCAGCGATCGGATATTGTTCAGTGGGAGCATCAACCCACGTGATATCGTCTTTAATAATATAGTGAAAAAACAATATAACAACAATAACAGTAAACATACAACGAAATAGAATTTAAGCAATCAACTTCGATGACTTACAGAAACTGTCCACGATCACGCTGCGGACCAGATATTCAGAATTCGAGTACGTAGCAGTGCACGTGTATGTGCCCACGTCCGCTTCGGTGAGACCAGTTATCACCAGCCCCAAATTATTGCTAGAAGTGAACGTTGTGGTCACGTGTGCTCCAGCGGTCCTATAACGACACAAATCGAACGTCAATATTATAATGCACAATACCCCTAATATGTGTATTAAACCTATAAATAAAAACGCGAAGATCCGATATATATATATATTTCCTAATATTGCATTTGATGATATTTTAATTGTGACGGCAGGCGACCGTATTGATTTCACGATTTCGGGGCGAAAAAATAGTAATACAATTGTGTTATTATATCGACACACGTGTTGTTTATTGTGTATTATATTATACATCAGCTGCGGCTTCCACCCTCCTGTGTTCAAATGGAATATATCCATGGGGAGTTAGCTTTACCAGAATTTTTGTGAATGCGCGTCATTATACTAAATATCATTTAGACGCTGTAGACGCGTATCAGAAACTACATAAAATTACGTATAATTGTACGTATATTGTAGGTAATAGGTACTACGCGAAGGTCATTGTGTGTTTTTAATTAAAACTATAAAAATGTTTTGTGCAACACAGCAACATTATTGTAATTATAATATACTTAACACAGTTTTGGCTACCGCGTTAGTGTCACGCGTAAACAGCTATAGTTATCTACTGTCAGGCCGCATTTTCAATGAAAAAACAAGGGGTGCTTAAGCCCTCTATTTTACAAAATGATCAACTCCAACCCACCATCATATACCACACCCTCAATCCAATAATATAGTATTTAATAATGATCTTGTATAGTATAAAAATAATTATTTATAAAATCAAAAGTCATTAATCAAAAATAGCATAAATTATTAGGGTGCTGAATTCAAAACGGGTGGTGCGATGTACATCCACCCCTCAGAATTATGTCAAAGGTGATCTGCGAACATATTACGTATTATTATACTATACACGTATTACGTCAATATACTTACGAGGTTTGATCGATCGTTCTGTTTTGCGGATCTAGCCATTTGAGATTTGTGATAAATTCTGGTTGATCGACGTCGGGCTGGCAGTTCAATATCAACGATGAACCAATTGGTTTCGTTTGTTTTGGCTGTGTTGGTCGGATGATCAGCGAAGGTTCCTTGGCCACGGCGTCTGAAAAAAAAAACACATGATTACATATATATATATATATATATAATATATAGATAGTGATTCGCAATCGCAGCGGAAACTCATTAATTATTACTCCGCATTTCGTCACAAAGGGATAAAAGAGTTCTGTACCGAGGATCATCGATTCTCTTACTGCAGTTTCTTGGTTGACCTTTTCTGAGTCACTAATGGATTTCGTTTTCTTTTCTACACCACTACAGCGAGATTTCGATTTCAATTCAATACACTACTGATGTATACGCTCCACAAATATATCACACACACACATACAATATAATATATTATATTATTCCTACGCGTCCCCTCGCTACACTTATGACTTTGATATTAAAATTTTGTTTTTTAAAAGTTCGATAAACATGTATATAAAAAAAATTTATTTTGTACTTTTTTTAATGCATACGAACAAGTACCTATGCATATATGGCACTTGTGTCGGCGTAATATAACTCAAAGGATCTGATGATCGACGAATGGAATGAAAATACAAATGGCATCGAATGGCGTGAACCGTGATTTCCGGTCTAAGCGAAAAACACATCCCAATAAAATATTATGGTACAATAACTGACTGCTACATAGTTAATCCATTTTAATTTACAGTATTAAAAACAGACGTCGAACGAATTGTTAAAAAATAAAGTAGGTACCTACATTTCAACTACAACAATAATAACTGCGTATAAGTATTAATGTATTATTTTCGTAATATCCGTAAAATATAATAAAGCGTCCAGCCGGAAAAATAAAATCTGGTTGTTATTTCACCGCAAAACTTCTCTACGATATATATTAAATAATAACATATACTTCGTGGCAGATGCTAAAACGCGTACAGACGAATTAAAATTCTGATCCAAGCAACCCTCGCCCCAACAAGCGATCCCTGAATTGAATAATAATATACGAGTAACAATAACGTAAAGGAAAAAAAACATCGTTTAGCAAATTAGCACGAAATGGTTTCTTTGTGCGAAAAAATAAAACCGCAGAAGCCATAAAAAAGTATAATAATATTTTATATTATAATCTAAATCTCCATTACGTGCATGTTTGACTCGTTTCAGTTGAACGGGATACACTATTTATGCGATAATAATAAAAATAATAATCAAAATTGCAATGCGTTTTACTTCATACCATGTTGCATTTTTAACCCGATTACATTTATTGTATATACTATAACAGGTAGCCTTGCCTATAAATTCAAAATATTTGTATGTTTGATATTAGATATGTAAATGCCAATTGTTTGCATTTTATTCCATTACAGTCAGATTACGTATACCTAATATAGTATATAATAGTATACCTTATATGAATTTATATTACCAGCGTGGTAAAAATTTGTTTTCCATAAATGATTGTTTTAATTTTTATCCTACAATTAATCTAACCTTGGGAGTGAGGTGGATTTGGAACTCGTGCGCATCGCCGCCGAAAGTCCCGTGCAAGTTAGTCAGGATCGATTTGACTAGGTGATAATTTCAAAAGAACACTTTATTTATACACAAACATATATATATCTACTCGGACACGAACTTACGCTTGCGCGAGTTCGCTAGTAATAATAATAAGCCCCCCTTTGCACAGGTCGGTTTACGATACGGTCGCCCGCCCAGACATCGGCTCCGCGACCCCGTTGTCGCGCTAGGGGAACACGCGCCCTTTGAATTAGTTATACCTTGTTTACACAACAATTCCCTTTTTAAGGGTGGCACACGCAACTCCACCACAATTTCCCACTGGACCATAACTACGGCGGCCTGGGTGGGGTTTTCGGGAGGGAACGGGGATTTAAATTAATTTGCCCGGAGGTCGTTTGGTTTCTCGGCTATAGATGTTTTATTGGCACCAGGATTTGCCGTGTTAGACACCCGGCCGCAGTGGCGGTGTACTATACAAGCGCGCGCGCGCGCACACACACACACACGCACACACACACCGCAGAGGGATGATATATATGTAGGAGAGCAATACACAATTAAGTGTCTCCTATATATGCGTGTGTGTATACACACCACTTTCCCGTCGCGTAGTCGCTACCCCCCGGGCCGGAGAATCAAAATAATAACGGTTTACTCTGCGTGTAAAAACAACAACGCACCTATAACCTTACGAACGTTTCGCCTTATTACGTTTGGGGACGTGCGGTAATAATATAATTTTATTACCGTTGAAGAATATACCAATATTCTGCTCTATTGCGAAACTATCTTGTTCCAAAGTATATATTATATACACAGTAATAAAGGTCGCGACTATCAAAATATTGATGGCAGCATATACGTGTACGGTCAAACAAAAATACTACACAAACACACACTGCAAAACTTTGTTCAAACGTATATTATTATAAAATATTGTCCAGAGAGAGGTTTTGAAGAGATCTACTCGAGTAAGTGTATAATATAATATATTCATCGGTTGACACATTATTTTATTGTTGTGGATGTTTTTTATTATTATTATTATTCTCGACAACGTTCGGAGTTTATGCGTGGAACTTTTCAAATTCATTTTTTAGTAGATTATTATATTTTTATTCAATATGACCCGTTCGTAAAATTTTAAAGAACTATAATATACATACACGTTCGAATCACCGATGCATATGTATATATATATATATATTATACAGTCAGACAAAAGATTGTATGATAATATCAAGTATATAATAAAACAGTTGGCAATAGCAGAACGCATGACATTAAATTCTGCAAACGAGCGCGTAAATTAAACGATATTATATACGATTCAGTTTAACAATATTTAATTACGCGAAAAATTATTATTCGTTTCCCAAGCCACACACACAAACACACCACACCACACTAAGAAATTTTTATCGTATTTCACATAATTTGGATTTTGGCCATTTTTTCACGTTCTTTGCTGCATTCTTCCACAGATATACCATTAATTCATTCGGCGTAAGGGGTTGGAAAAGCAATAGTATGAGAGGACGACAAATTGTTCTGAATATAATATTGAACGAAAGACGAAAAAAGTAAGTTCCCAATACGTAGGTCACACTCGTATACTATATATTATAGAAATAACTATTGCGTAGTAATATTTTATTTAATTATTCATGAATTTATATAACTCTTTATAGAAAAAAAAATGAAATCATAATAATAATAATTAAGTCGATGGCTTTGAAATTACGCGATGGTTGAAAAATTAGTGAACACTATTCATATTATAATAACGTTAAGGTTCCATAATTACATTTTGGTAATTTGGTTTCGTATATATATGCGTATACATGGTTTGTTAGCAATATTGTACCGTTTAATTAAAAACTTTCAAAGCGCAATAAGGAAACGAGGGTTGAAAACACTTCTTGGGGACATTCAAGTGACGGCGTCGTCGCCGAGGGGCGAAGAAAATATTATACGCTCTGCCGATTGAGACAAATAATACGAATTTTGTCGGTTGAAATTGGGAATTCGATAAGCTCGAAAATATACATAAAAAAATGCGCACCGTTAACGGTAATATCATTAGAGAGACGATGGAATATATTATAATAAATACAAATGTTGCACTATCAGATAGGTACCTATTGAGATAAAATACATAAGCGAATCACATTCAACATAAATATGAATTATGTTTGATAAATATTTTTTTTATTAATGTGAAAATTATTGATGCATTATACGATAAAAATTATAAAAATGAAATATAGACAAAACGATTTAGTTTGATCTGAAAGATATTATATAATATATATAGAACCAATGCATTTTGTAGGGCTTGGAACGTCTATCTTGGGTAAACAATAGAATATAACATTGTTGCTTTCAGTTTCAATTTGAAGAAAAAAAATAATGATTATAAACTTAACGTTTTGTTTAGGTTAAAAGCAATCGAGTATAACTATACTACATAACCGAACTATACACCAAGTGCAACCATAACGTATCTAACTTGTAAAAAGTATACATAATATAATACGAGTAAATTTATGAATTGGTATTTAATGTCGTCGTACATTCGAGAATCGACATTAGACGTGTTCGTGAACTCAAGCCATGAAATAATGTAATTCCAAATATACAAAACCGGCCACTATGAAATAAATTGCCCATTTTATTCTTTACTATATCTAATCATAGTTATAACGATCATCCAATTGTAGAAACCAAAATAATACTATATTATAGGGATATATATATATAGTGATTAGTGATTACTGATTTTGGACGATGGCAATTAGTCCGAAACTTGTGACGCCTTCCATTGTGTGGACGGACGGTTTCCGATGAGTCTGACGCAGTGCAGATCGTGCGTATATGTGGAAGAGAACTTAACCGTACGCCACCGATAAAAACACTTTTGAGACAAAAGATTTTTAATTGATTTTCGCGGCACGGCGGTTGAGTGCATTACATATATATATATATTATACGTGTATGGTATAGTGTAGCGGTAACGAGGGTATTTCGGCACACACACACACACACACAAACAGAGTAGTCCCCGTGACCGGCATTTATTATGTAAGTCTTTGGTAACTTTATATATATATATATATATATATTATATATAAACGAAAATGTTTTGTTATCCATTGCTTCGTTCTCGGAGTGCTGAAAAAAAACGGTAATGTTCGCTATGTATAATAAAGACCCCGACCGACGGGCGAAAAAGAATGAAAATATATAAAAACGAGAATTTTGGTACATAATAGAGCTTTTTGCGATACCTCAATTATATAATTTACGTTTATCCAATATTCACAGACCATGGCGAACAAATTAAAACAATGCACATTACAATTCTGTTCGCTTTCAATATAAATGTATATAATATATTATATATAAATTAAATTTCAGACACGGTTTTGATTTCAACAATGTATTGGAAAAACTTTAATAGTTACATTATTATTTTTGACGATAATTATAACTGATTATTATTTATCAAACGGAAATCCTTTGTGAAAAAAACATAAAACTTAGCTAACGCTTTCTGGTAGTAATAATGCAACAAACGGGTTTTGTTAGATTTACTAAGTACGTTGCACATGGCTACCGTAGTAGGCGTTGCGAAATAATACTATTTATCGTCATCATTAGCATAAAACGTGAAAACCTCGCGGTTATTATACATTTTTATGTTTCATTTGGTAAAACGTGAAATGGTTAGGTTGAGCAATTCTGAAATCCCACTCAATTAATCAAAAGTCGTTGTTTCGTTTGTTGAATTTGGGGCTTAGGTCGCTGACATCAAAAACTAAGTAATAATACAAAACAGACTGAGCAATAAACCCCAAGTACATCCGAGGGATTCGCAAGCGATGTTATTTAGCAGTTCCACGTATGGAATTAATACAATTATTGTAGTTTAAATGTAAAAAATATGTAAATAAATAAAAAAAAACTAATTTTTATAACACACCTTTGCAGTTCTACCAAGAAAGTATAATATACATTAATTTATCTAATACAACGACGATAATATAAATTTAAATTATATAATAGGTACACCGTGTGTTTTATTACCATATAATAGACACTGTAGTTAATATAAATGAAATGTATAGGACAGATAACATTAAAGTAACGATGTACCTACACAGGGGTGAGTGGTGATCAAAAAAATGTATCTTGATATACATATGACACAAGATACTTTTATTTTAGGCGTCTAAATAGACACTTGATACTTTTAGAATATTAATAATAGATATAAGATACCCTAAAAAAACTGTTCAATATTTACTGAAAATATACAGCAAATGGTATAAAAACTTTTGAAAATATTTTCAAATAATAATATTAATAATAATTATACTAATATATAATATATATCAAAATATTTGTCAATTAAACAATAATGTAATATGTGATACATTCGTCATAGATGTGTCCCACAAAAAAATAAATATTTTAGATATAAAAAAAGTTTTAATACGACATTGTAAATTTCAAAAAGTTTTTACGAATTACTATCAAATATAATATGTACTGCTTCTAAAGATTTATTATATTTAAGCATAATATTATATCAAACATTTGTACTCGCATATCAGAATAGTAAATCGTTTTAAAAGAAAAGCGTATCTTATCACTACCTATCCATGTGCCCAAGATACACCCCTCTCCATAATGTATCGTCATCGGCTCATGGTATACATCCTTAAATCGTACAAAATTGCATAACTTGGGGTACAAAACCCACAAGCGGCACGAACGCGTGAAATTATCTACTACGTATAATCGTGTTTTCGTGTAGTCGTAGCGCGTACATACGTTCGAGAATAATAATAAGGTCGAGGAGGCGTTTCGACATCAACGATAATTATTATAAACACTAAAACACGTGAACAAGAACAACAAAGTGGTGATTGCACGATTTTAATTCAATCCGTTTCGGGTCATGTAAATGTATTAAGTAGATATATAACAAAATGTTATGTGTGTCACACACACGGAGTGCTGATCGATAATAATCAAAAATGTCCATACTATAAAGTGTAGTATCGTTATATAATTCGATGATAATAATAATTGTCAGTTATTATTATTATTATTATACGGAATGACGCATGAAACGAAAATCGTCCTCATCTTTTGTAATAAAACGATTTCGGGTGTAATAATATTATAACGACGATAATGATGTAGTCATTAACGATTCAACTAACTATGCTAGTAATCATAGACTTATTCTATAGCATATTAGATAAGGAATTTGAGACATCGTGTAATTCTTGTTTCATATTTTTTTCGGTTGACAAATTACAATAATATAATAATATGTAGGTATTTCATTGGTATGTTGGTGTATAATTTAAATAGTTTACAACTTTTATGAAATATATTGTGCACTTATGGAAATTTTTCCAACCCAACATATAGCGGACAAGATTTAATTATTTTGTGCTTGTTTTATTCAGAAAAAAAATACCACAATAAGATAAACTAATTTGAATACGTTTATTAAATATACCTATGTTAACTTTTTATTTGGTTTATCTGATGATCACAAAACCAAAACTATTTATAGTAATTAGATTAAACTCTAAATACTATTGGTGTCTGTAAGTTTTAATTTAAATCATTTTTACACTTATTTTTTTCTAATTGTATTTAGAGTTCCTAATCTACCGTGTAATATAGATATCAGTTACCACTTTACCAGTAATACTGTAAGTTGTCTTGCGTAACAATACGATTATTGCGTATATAACATTGGGCGTTTGTGGGTTATTCGAAATATATTATTATTACATGGGCGGTTCATCTGACACTGACGCTATACTCGCCACGCGGTATAATATAGGTAAAGGCACACGACACCACACCACATCATCCCACTATAATATACGTGCACGATGATTTACGCCACTCGATTTCGTACAGTCTTTGTAAGTCGCGTCGGGGCGGAAGCGCTGGTGTTGGCGTCGGAAAACGCAGGCTGTATATAGCTAATCATGAAGAAAATTGCACTTTTATCTCGTTACTCGGTGAAAAATCGACAGCACCATCATCGCTGCCGTCATTCATTCGAACCGCTCTTTCGCATTGCAGCCGTTGACACACTGCTGCAGTATAATAATATATACGGTCTCGCATAAATAACCGTCACTTTGATCATGCAAACGAGACACGACCAGCTCTGAGACATTATAATAATATTATGTACGCAGTATTATACAGGGTAATACACCTCAGCCGGTTACACCTAAAGATGTGATATTTCCGGCTTATAGCAGTGTATACTCCGGTTTTCGCATCAAAAGTATGGGCCATCCAAAAAAGTTTGTGAAAAAACCTTGATAAGATTTAACATAAAAAATGTCGTGCTAAATTTACCTCATTGCGAATTGCAATCGTTTTTAAGAGGTTTTGTATAAGCAATTAACACAATTTTGAGAAACGTATTTCAAATTTTAAAATTTATCTATACTACCAATCTAACCTATTTCATAGTAATTTACATGATATTGTTTAAACATAAGTTTTTGTATAATTACGAAAAACATGCTTAATGGGAATAGTTAAAGATGGGCTCAGAATAATTTTAGAGCAATAACATCTGTCACAGATATTATAGGTATAGGTATTGATAATAATAATATTATATTATGCAAATCCACATGTATTTTTCCAATTTTTAATTTTGACTTTTACAAGTTGTAACAGTAGATTTTAAAAATAAAGATATTATTTTTTTTAAAGATAAAACAGCTTTAAATTTTTAAAAATTGGATGCTTTATAAAACGGTATAATATATGATTAAAAACTGTATGCTAAATCCTGGTAGGTACTCGTTTTAGATTAAAACGATTCTTTGATACTTTATAGGTTTTAATACATAGATTGCATGTACTGACATTATTCTCTAAAAATGGCTTATTAATAATTATAATAATAACAATAAATAAAGTAAAGACACAAGAATTATCAAAATGTTTAGGTCATCTATGGCCATTCGAAACATTATATTCTTTGGCTAAGTATGACCTGAGGGCTAGCTGTGATTTAGAGACCCCTTTTCTGGTATAGCAAACATGTTATACAATTTTGGTGTTCTATATTATTATATATATTGGTATACATATATAAATAACATTTACACGCGTGAAAACGCATATCTTCGTAGGGTTAAAACAACGAAGACCCTTCTACAATTATGGTAGTCGGAATGTGTATAATAATAATATACATATAATAAAATGATTTTTTCACTGTTGCGGTTCGGAACACTACAGTACTTGATTATATATACCGGATGATAAATTTAACTTAAGACACTCATCACTTCAAAAACAATTGATGTTTTTGAAAATATTTTTCCTCTATAGTTTTATGTCCAAAAACAATTTTTTTTTTAATGAGAGCGTATATTTTTAATTTCTCATTACATAGCAGAACATTTTTTGGAGTATATTTTGATGTGTATACAATTCTAAAAATTATGGAATAGGAGATTACGAGTTATAATTTAAAGGAATTTAAAGTTATATAACTAATAAACTATATGTATACTTGTTTAAAATTTGATTTTTATAGATATATATAATCCGAGTAATATTTTGCTTAGGAATATGGAATTAAAAATGTACGCTTTCATTCAAAAGAGTAAAATAATTTAAAAACAATAGCCATAAAAGTATATATTTTTTCCTAAAATATTGTTTTGTAATAGCAAATTATAAAAGTATGCAACAAAAAATATATTTTCAAAAACTATAGTGATTTTTGAAATATTGAGTGCCGTACATTAAACAGATCATCATCTATACATTACGATATCAAATAATATAATATACTAAGATTGGACACGTACAATAACAATATTTATACCATCGCAGGCGGACTCGATAACGATGAATTTCGTTCGCCGTCGCCCGGACTCACGCGGTCTGTGATGCGACTGCGGTGCGGTACATTAGTACGACGCCGTGAAGAAGAATTTGGTAAACGATTGATCAGGGTGGCGCGAAACCACCCCCGCGGGACGTATGCTAATTGATCTCGTGCCACACATTCCCTCGTGTGTGGTAAACGCCCGGGTGTCTATATATACGTACATATTATTATACACAGTATATTATATAATGTACATTATACGAGTACGGAAAACCTATACGTACATGTATACACCCGCGTACGACCCTCATTGCATTCGCATTTCGCGGTATACGCGTATAGTGTATACACACACAACGGCCTACCGCGATTTCCCATTTTCTCGCGTCAGTTATTATAATAAACGCGGATGCCCTCTACCTCGTGTGCCCGTCATCCGAAGTCTCACGTGAACGTGACAAATCGCTGCGTATAATATCTTTTTCTTCTCTCGTGCAACCTTACGTGTGATATTGTTGTGCACAATATTATAGCTGTATACTACACCCAGTTCTCACAATAGTGAAATATAAGAATGTCTCGAGTTCACCACTCGAAATCGCGCGAACGACGGACAATAAAATTGCAGTATACACTAACCGCACTTTAATAGTATTAAAATAAACTACACGCTGTTGATGAAAAGCCCAATCAAATTACAATTACGATAGAGACTTGCATTTAGGTACCTCCAAAGGCGGCCAAGTGGATGATTTCAATGTAGATCACTGGTAATTTGTTGAAATTTATTCATAAGACCCCGAAATCGTATTGTTACTTTCGTTAAAAATAGTTAATTGTTCATATCCTGACAACCTTGCATGTCTATATGATTATATTGTTTTTAATTTTTATGATATTATTGCAACAACTTATAGTATACTATTCAGCTATAAAATATATAAAATACAAATCATTAAAATAATATCTAAATGCTGATAGCTACGCTTACTACGGCCGGACATTAAGACCAACGTGATATTATTTTTAAATCATAAAATCTTTTGTACATCCTAAACCTATACCATCATAAAATTAAAATATCTGTACTACACAAATTTAAATAAATACAAAAAATATTTGTTTTAATTTCGAATTAGATTCGTTAACATAATAAAATGAATCTGATTAATAATTTACTGTAAAAAAAGGATACCTAGTTATTATTTGAAAAAAAAAGTTTGTATGGGCTTAAGAAGAATTTTTAATGGTGTACAAAATATAATTATTTTAAAATATGATCATGGATCATAAAGCATACAAAGAAATTTCAAAAATTGTAAATAGAATAAATGCGTTATTAAAGGAACAATGGGCGTGAACATGCTTTATGAATTTCCATGTATAAACATAGTACTAAAAAATGCAATTAAGTCCACCAGAGCTGACTTAAAAAAACCTCGAAAAAAACCTTCCCGAAACCTCCATTTACATATTATATTTAAACCTTTATGAAATTGCGTTTTAACGATGAGTTTCTTAAACGGCCGTCGTAATAAAACGAAGAGGAACTATCTGTCAAAACGAGTTCACCGTCGACTTATAATTGCGTATATTTGAACTTTTTATGCGTTTTCCGGGGGCATATTGCAACGCGCTTCGGTAGGCATATATTGTATATTAAATTGAGAAGTTAGTATTATACATACGTCGTATATATTATAATATATAGTTTTTCGATCAAGAACGTAATATTTTTACGAACATCACCAAACCGCATCATTCAGCTCACCGTAATATAATAATAACGGCAGTAATGGTACCCGCAGCCAGCATCCCTGCCTAAACATATACCTACTATATGCATTTATACGAAACAACAATAGGCCGGACGTGATCCACCGATCAGATATACATGTATTATATAATGTGTGTGCGCGACACACGAGATCTCCATATGGGTAGGGAATTTATCATCTTTCAGAGAGAATAAAAATAATATATTGTGTATCGTATATATTCTTTCTCTTTTTTTGGTTGGCTGGGTTATTTTTCTCCATACGTGCGTCGTATACGCCACTGATTGATCGGCGTTGGCACATCACGTACTGCATATACTATGTATATACGCGCGTGGCACTGCAGAGTGATACACAGGAGGGTCCAAAAATAAGGGACAAGATATATCTATATACACGCTACCGCGGGATTGTGTTGTCACAGTCGGGGATGATGTTTACCATGTGAATCACGTGCAAGGGGTTCGACAATTAAACTATGTCTCAGTGTAATCGCGGCGAGAACTGCACTGCACACGTTCGGGTTGTCGCGGATATAATGTCGTATTTTTTTTTTAAAAAAAAAAAAGGTCTCGACAAAAGAGGAAATTAATTATATGCTAATTTGAGGGCATTCGCTTTTTTTATTATTATTTATTTTTTAATAACCATGTCAATTAGAAGCATATTCGTGTTCGGAATCATTACCAGTGGGTCATAATAATGTGGGTCTTTTCCCCGAGGAGACCAAAAATTTAGATAAAAACTCGAACCGTGGTGTTACGTGTATAAACAATATTATAACTATATAGTATTATATGTATTATACTTTTATTTGAAAACATTTTCGCTTTTCTCTGTTTAACGTTGTCACGTAACGCCTTCTACCCTCTATTCTCTGTTCCGGAAATTCTCGCGTTTGTACCTAATAAAACACGACTATCTAAGATATCTCTTTTCTTGTTTTTTTTTTTTTTTTTTTTTGTTCTTGTTTTTTATCGCGCGCGTATAAAGTATACTGTCAACAAAAAACGAGTAGTTTCGATTTCGCACTGTTGAAACTAATACCACTCCGCAGTAGCAACGAACGCGACACTATAGAGCAATTAAAATAAATTAAAATTGCGTGTAATACACACTCGCGCGATAATAGATTCGAAACGAAATCGGATTTAATGCGAATTTTACGCCTTCGAACACGCTACACGACTCGGCGGACCACCGCCATGGTCAAGGACCAATGAAATAATATAATATATTATTATTATTATTATTATTATTATAGTATCCCCAAGTCCGTATCGAACCACACACGCTCACTGCTGCAACATCGAATTACACTCGCATTATGTCACACTCGCATTGTTTTAATTGACAATCAACTCACGATATTATAGTTTTGTAATATACGGCTACGGTGCAATGTACTTCACTACCTTGCCTGCGGTTGTAATTCTATTTATTTTTCCTCCCATGTGCCGTTTCGTCGTAGACGCGCACGCACGTACGTACACGGTGCTGTCCAGAGTGTGACTAAAATTACAGATTTTAATGGAGCAACACGTACGCGCCTGTGTTGTTATTATTTTATGATACAAGAAAGGAAAATACAATACTATTGGTTGCGAGTTCGCCGACCGCCCGTTGCGCCTGCTGCACGAGCACGCACTGAACACGTTTTCCCGGAGGGATCGACGATCCAAAAAGAAGATTTTTCAGAAGCTCTACGTATAATCCAATACTACGCTTTCGCGGGTCCTGCGCCCCCGCAGCGACGAGCACAATTATCCTCAGAATAGAAAAATCCGGAAATGTCTCATACTGTGATCGTAGTATATAATTTATATATTATCGTATATAATTTTACTATTATCGTCGAGCTGATTTGTACAGCAATAACTTAATATTAAGTTATTTTAAGCAATGCGCGAAACTTTGCTGAGTAAACTCAATACATTTTTATGAGGAACAATGGTGAAATAAATTATATATTCGTATGAAAAGTGTATTATTATTATTATTATTATTATTAGTGTATAATTATACAAACGAGGACGTGGCCCACACAAATGCACACAAGTAAGACAATACCTATAAACGTTTGGTTTTATAACACGTACAATGCTAACTCTGCGAATATTTTTATCGCTTTATAATTTCAGTACGACAATATAGCAAACGTCACAATAATTTATACCAATTTAAATTTAAACCCTTATACAGCATGCACAATATATATTATATTATATTATAATCATTCAGAATTGTTAGTAGTTAATAGTTATGTCGACTTAGACATTTTCTCGTCCGGTACACATATACAATTATTATTATGTTGTAGAATTTCGGTACCTACTAAATTATATTTATATTTTAGTTGTGCCTTTTTAGGGGGCATATAGTATTTGCAAAACGCATTTGGTATAACACAAACAACGGCTTCAAGTGTTTAACAGCGCAACAGTATTTATGGTCAAGTGCACCATATATAACAATAACAATAATGAGTCCGAACGCGCCGATACGGTTATTACTTATTATATACGTAGGTAAAGGTACGTGCGAACGCAAAAATAAAAAATAAAAATATATCCATACACACAGAGTAATCGCATACAAGTCGCATACAATAAATTGTTACACGTCTCGCGCGTTTAGCAGTTCCGATTTGCATTCGTTATCTCCGAAAGATATGAAAAATGCAACTCGCGCAAATCGTAATAATATACGTCGGACGTACGTATATAATTCAGACGTAGAATAGACGATAAAAGAACTGGCGTCATTGGACCGCCCGTCACGTACTGCAGAACGGCCACATGCATTTTTTAACTTTTCGATAATACACATGGTGGAAAGGAGCGAACGCCTGATCGATTGGGGGGTGCAGGGTCTTAAGTCTTCCAAAAAATCGAACCCTCTGAAAGTTTAATATACAAATCCTATATATATATATATTTATTATTATACAAAACACTATTATCTGTGCGCAACACTCCTTCGTGTATACTAGTAGTTGTTGTTTTTCTTGCGCTGTTGTATTATTAATGTGCCTCTCTTGGTGACGGTTCCATAGTAATAATATTATATTATAATATGTATGGGCGGAAATTCGATTTTTGCAAACGTCATGCGATTATTCACAAACTCCACGTTTAAGTGACCGGTTACTTACAAATATATGATAAAAAAAAGTATAATATTCCAAAAAACCGCGTTTATTGCCGAAGGCGGTGATCATAGAAATGTGATCATTAATATGTAGTGTTACAAGTCGCATACGACATACTTAGGGAAAAAACACTTTGATTCGTCGGTTAATTTTAGACACCAGAAAACACATGTCCATGACATTTAAATAACCCGTGGTTAAATTACCTCAGTGTCAAACGCACTTCCTAAAAACGAGGGTAGTAATAAGTACCTACGTATTATTATATTTTAAACGTATATACATACTATAAATTTGGTTCGTTGTAGCAATGCACAACGTCAAGTAGATAAATACGGCTGCAGTGTGTTAACAATAGGTATACCTATACTCCAGTAAACAATACAATATTCGCGTATACATATACAAGGCTCCTGCAGGATTTCGAATATAATCCGTACGAATTAAAACGTGTCCACAGACGTTCAGACGTTAGAGAAAAAACAAAAATTAAATCAAAACCTATACGGATTATTATTGCAGGCAGCGGATTGTAAAATCGGTAGGAAACCAGCGGCGTAACTATACTGTATAGCATTAGTGTGCTTTGCATTAAGGCCCTCGTGAAGACTTATAATACTACGATAGGTAGTATATTTACACAAGTAAATCCAGTTTTAAAATTATTGATGATTCATTTAAGAAAATTTAAAATTCTCTTAATACATTATATAAATATTAAATATCTGCCAGCAAAGCGCGTGAAAATAGTAATCACTAATCGCTAATAAATAACCTTTATCGTAGACATCACAAATGTATTATAACATACATATAACAAAAGGTATAACTTTGTCATAAACAAGCAGTAAGTAGTTAACAAAGTGAGCAGAAAAAAACACTGATTTTATAAATCACAATAAATTGTTGATTATAAAGTAGGTACAATTATTGTTAATGTATATTGATGGTCAAAATTTGTAATTTCAGTTGCACGAAATATGTACCTAATTAATAATTATATACGAGTAAGTATATATCATATTGCCTTAATAATATTTTAGTTAGACCACCGAGAAAAATCTACTCAGAGAACAAGACAACATCATCGATATAACAATGAGAGAAGAAAAAAATAGAAAATATTTAACAAGGTTACATTTTTTTTTGCGGAGTGAAAAAAATACCCGCCGACAAAGTTATAAGATAAGACTACTCGAAAAATACGATGAGTTATCCGTATTGCAGGCACTCGTGTATAATATGTACTGCCATAATGTTGCGGCAATAACAATGTGACGACGCAGACGAAATCGCGCGTCGACTTGAAGGGGTAGCAGTAAATATGTATATCTATACATACTATATAACTACTCAAAGCGAAACAACCAATTTGCGGGGCTTTTTAAAGGAGAAAAAAATAAGCGCGTCAACGACGACCGAATTTATTAGCAATTAATTTTGGTGAAAAAAGCCACGCTTACGACTGGAGACTTATCCGAATTAACAACGACAGCACTACATAACGAGACAAGAAGACCAAACGATACGACAAAAAAAACATATTCTAGTCACGTGTCGCTCGTTTAGAGGAAAATAGACGGTCGCTGTGGCGCGCGGGAGAGCGTAAAAATAAGACTATACACGGGAGAGGGATGACAAAACTATAGCGGTCTAGAGTATACGAATGTGTGGTGAGGGGGGGGGGGGGGTGCCGGGAAAAAACTTCATAGAGAAATTTCCGGAATACACGCACACACACAAAAGTCGTTTAGAAAATAATCACTCGGCGGCGTTTACAGGACCTAAAGCACGAAGCCCTAGGCCGTGTCGTCATGGCGACAGCATGACCGGCGACGATATACACCAACTATAAATATATATATGCGTGTTTCTGTTTGTGCGTAAATGCGTGTGTGCGTATAACGCGTGTAGTTTATCAAATAAATAACTGTCGGCCCGCGGAAATGGGCGACAACGACACTACACGCTACGTCGAGAGGGATGAAGCTGCGGCGACGACGGTCGGTGCGTCAGTAATTATTTACACGAACGCGCGCGCCACACTTGACGCGCGACCGACGGACCGGCGAACGGGTAAAGGGTTTAATTTCTAGCTGCGGCGGCGGCAGCGGTGGGTAAACATAATAACATTAATAATATTATACAGCTCAGCTACGTAGGCCTTCATCGCAACTGAAACCGTCGAACGTCTACGTGCCGCACCACCTCATCGCGATGTATCACATACCTACCTGTTTTACTATTTTATAAATTAAAAATAAAATTATATTTTTATATTGTGTGCAGTCGATGTCTTCCACACACACACACACACACACGATTTCGTGGGCTCACATCATTATTATCGGGACATACATAAATCACAAAAACGTTTTTAAAAATATTAGTTCAGTGCTTAAAATCATTGTTAATAACTTTAAATACCTATACCAGTTAGCACCGGTACGAGTTATATCTAACTACTCGGCGTTTGAAACTCTATATCTACCTTATATATGAATATAAATGTGAAAAAAAAATATTTTCGAAAAAGCTAATTACCGAAATACTTAGTGCATGTGGATTATAATAACTAACAATTCTGCACACATAAATGTATAGGTACACAGAGCCGATTTATACTCGTGAGGTTATTAAGTACCTACTTACCTATGTATAATATTATATCCTGCATTCCTACGAGTTACCAGTGTATAATATCGACGCAGAGAATTATTATAATATAACGCATCTAATATTATACTGCAGAAACCATATTAATATTGTACGAACATGTTCAATAAGAACCATATATCTTCTTGGAGAATAAATAAAAATAAATATCTGTCAAAAAGGCTATTAACAAACAATATTTTAATTAATCACAATATAAATAAGTTATTTTTCTTCAAAATAATAATTATTAATTTTCATTAAAATTAAAAATGTTAATTTAATATCTTAAATTAGTCACATTATATATAAAATTCAGAAACAATATATATTTTTCCAAATACTCAAACTAATAATATTTTCTAAATAGTCTCAATGTTATCAAAAACTATTTATTTAAACAGAAAAATGTATTCAAGGTTCGTGAGCTGAATATACTATTGTTCAAATACCAGAATAAAATATTTAAACTAACGCTTGAAATGTTTGAATACTCACAACCATTAATATCCAGGTTAATACGGGTGTTAAATAGTTCATGAAAAACTTAACTGAAAAACTGCGTAAAGTTTTTTTATTAGAATATATTAGAATATAATTCCAACTCATAAAATACTACTGATATGCGATAGTACAACAAAATAACGATAGCTATACGATCATTAATATACAATTATCATTAGCATTCATCCAATTCCCAGGCAACCATTACCAAATTGCACTAATCACAAAAAAAATCGTACAAAATAAAAAACATATACAACACAATTTGTATGATGAAAAAGGTGAGCAACATTATGTGTCAAGTGAGGTTGACTATTATATGTGTATTAAATTTGAATTTAGTTTATAATATTACTGTATACAAAAAAAGATTATGAGTGATAACGGTCTGTCAGCCTATATCATTATAATATGTTTTATTAAATAGAGCTATTAAAGCCCTTTATTTTATTTTTAGTATAACAATAAGTTGATATATTCTCTTTCGTAAATATTTAATTTAGGTTATTATTAGTATGGAATTATTATAATATAATATATTTGTACCATATTATACATAAACTTCTATAACTCAAAATGTAATAATGCTTTTCTTTTAATAATTTAAAACGGCAAAAATAAATTCATAGTATATATGTATATAAATAATATCTTAAAATAAATCAAAAATGTCATTGCGTATAGTTAAATTCGTAATAATATAATATACGTAAATTTTTTAAGTTCACATGAATAATGTGTATTTGAATTATAACAAAATAATTAATACCGTTATTTTTCATAAAATACTTAATTTCGCAAACATTTGAACTTAAAATATCTATAAAAAAAAAAAAATTACTACCTATACGTCTATTATTCGGGGTTTTATGGTCACGTTACACAAACTTCTTTTATTAAGAATCTTGAGTTAAATTCTCAAAATTTCTAAAAACAAAAAAACTTAGAACTTTTTGCGATTTTAATAAATTTTGTCTAAAATTTAACTTCAAATCTATATAAAAATAAATTATTGTGTATTTTTAATATTTTTATACAAATATAAAAATGACTTATGTGGCATTTTGAATTACAATTTTAAGAACTTTTATCGGACAAATATTTTTTTTTAGTTATGAAAACATATGAACATACGAATTTTCCAAAATTCTAACTTTAAACACTTATACAAAATACTGTTTCAATAAATATTCGATTATTTTTAATTGAGAAATTTAAAACTTATAAGAAATTTTGTAATAGATCTTCAAGAATTTTGACCCAGCGAATAATTTTGATTTGAATAATAGAAATTGAAGCATTTTACTGCCCTAATAGGTAATAATAGACAGAAAAAAACACATCATTGTAAAATCAATACATTTATTGCTACGCTCAGAATCTAAAAATAATTCAGATTTTGGGTTAAACAGGGTGTTTTTTTTTTTTTGAGGTTTAGTTAATTTGAGTGTTTTAAATGAACAATATATGTATTTTATATGCACGTGTACGCATTGTGAGGTACATCCTCCCTTTGGTTTCAAAACGAAATAAAATCTCATGAAGTTATAACGCCAAGATAGTATACCATTACACGGTTTTACAGTAAAAAATCACTTTATATATAAATACAAGGTATACCGTGGTTTGATTTGATTTATGTTTTAATTTTGAAGATGAAAATGAGAAAATATTTCGAATAAAACACAATAATTATTATGTCAGCGACAACAATATTCATTATACGATTGTTAACAATTTAATTAGGAGCTCGGGAAATGAGTTTTGTACAAATTGAAAACATTATTTTTCACAAGTTATTAAGACAATTAAATACATACACATTTTAATTTAAACAAATTTTTGTGAGTTATAATGATAATAATTGTTGATAAAAATTAAAATTAGATTTTTGATATTGTGTGTAATATTTGAATATTATTAGTCTTGAACACAATCGAAGTTTAAGATTTTTCAAAACAAAAGCAAAAAATAAATAAAAATAACACAAAGAAACTTATTAAATTTGTTTGAAAATCTATTTCCCAAAGTTTCTCATCTCAATTTATCTCGCTTCAAATTTCTGTAAAATTGGATATACCCAAAAACCATTTTAACTGAATCTATTCAATATGAAAATTGTTTCAAATTCGTTTGAAACTAAAATAAAAGAATTCAATTAGTAATATTTAAATCTACAAAACTTATTTATATAAAACTATGTCAATACAAAAGTAGAAAATATGTTCATATTAAATATTTTCAAATGTAAGTAGGTTAAGTAGATATCATGTGTTATTATTAAAATATTATACTTATTAGTTATTATTAATATTATTATTTATTTTAACGCATTGCTTTGATAACGACCGCTTATATATTTTAACTACACCAACAGTGTGCTATATCAAATAAACCTATTTTATCCATTTGATTTAGTTTTTGTATTTAGAATGTATATAATATATATATATATATATATATGCTTGTTACTTAAGTATAAAGCGGTTAAACGTCAGTAACACCTCTTGCCGGTTTTCAACGTCTCTTAAAATATTTTCATTTGAGTTAACAAAACGAGTTGTGTTGTTGACTTTGGCGTGCATAGACTTTTAAATGTAGAAATTACTTTTTATGTATATAGCTTCTATTTTAAGTTTTTTATAGAAAATATTTTTACGTTCTAGGTAGGTACCAGGTAGTAAAAATAAAATACATTTAATATGTTTTCATGAATTTAAATTAACATTTTCCTGGTATTTTGGAATTATTTAATTCCAAAAGCTAAAAGGCAATCATATTTTAAAACAAAGCGTTTACTTACAAGAAAATTTTATAATTTAAACGAGCGACTGTCAAATTTTCTAGATTCACCCAGCATAATAATATTGTATTCTGCAGCTTTAAAGAATCATTGTATTAGTATTAATATTATTATTTATTATTATAATCATGTATTCATATAATATGGTCAACAAATGTATGTAAAAAAAAATCATTGCAACATCAAAAAAAAATTTGTACATAAAGATACAAAAATTAATTTTACATTTCATCAATCGAAATGATTTTTCACATCGTGGATACATCATACCATGTATATTATAAGCCGTAAAAAACAATTACGTCTTACGGTCCCGTTGTTTTATATTGCCATTCTTAGAGCGCTCTTCACTCTCGTACTCGACAATTGTACCTATATATAATATACTTGACAATCCGTTTCTCTGCGAACATGATCCCGTGATCCAAAACACTTGTATTTTTTTTCATCTCTTTGACTGTACTGATACTTTTTTGTACGACGTGTAATGATGGTGTCTTACTAGTTACTCTTGGGAATAATTGAAACACAAAATGATTACCTCTTGACCTTTTGCTTATATGACCAGAAATACGCTTCGAACACACACATTACACTAAATATAAGTACTCGCCATGCACGGTATCGACAAAGAACGTAAAGCACTAAAGCTCTATACATATTATTCTCTCTCTAATTAAAAACAACAACAAAAAGATACACACACACACACACACACACACACACACACACACACACACACACATATATATATATATAATGCTTTTATTAGCCTGTATTTTGTAAACATTATACAACTACCGATAGTTTTTCTTATCAGAAAATTAATAATTGGTACTCAAATATTATTATTTCCAGAGTATTTACTATCGTGAATCAGTGACTCAAAACGCGATAGAAATAATGAATAGGTAAAATTTTTTTCTACTGAAGTATTTCAATTAAATTAAATTATACCTAATTAATTATTTAACCAATTCGTTTTATTGTCGATGATTATTATACAATCTGAATATTCAAGTTACATCAATGATTAAACAGTAAAATATATGGAATACGAGTATAATTATAATAATAATAATATTTAATAATATAATATATACTGTAATAAAATAAGATAATACACAAAACAACGATAATATTTTATGTTATGATCTTGAATGTTTCTAGATATTTTTATCATCCTAATATTATATAAGTATATAACTATAACATTTTTATTGCTATCATCATAAATTAAATATCTACACTGTAATTCTGGAACACACAGTATAACCCTTCTTAATATATATAGTAGGTAGGTTAAACATTTATTAACCAATAAATGCTCGAAATTTACTATATCATAATTTTAATATTATATTATAGTAAACCATAAACCAAACAATATTATTGTTGACTACATAAAAAAAAAAAATGTTTAAAAAATAGCATTAGCATTACGTTGTATTTGTATATTATGAACTATTTTTTTTTATATATAATGAATGTAGTGTTATTGTTGTGCATAGAATATTCTAATGTGAATAGTTTGACAAATTATAAATGAAACTGAACTAAAGGCTACACTTCATTTTTGAAAATATATGAGCTGTACAAGTCGGCGTATAATGTATAAAAAGTACTCGTGATTTTTCGTAGGTACACTACTATCTGTAGAGCATTTTCGAGCAACAGAAAAATCTTTGGAAAACTTATTCTAAAAACAGTAGGTAAGTACATTATACAATAGTAAATTGGAAATTATCCGCGAAATATTAATATTGATAACTGTATTTTTATTTTACATTATTAATATTTGTGATGAAAAAAAATCATGGTTAAATAATAACTATTTTAAAACTATAAAGCTAATATAGACTGTAATTTTCATGTTCATTTTGAAGAAGTTTATATACGTTATATAATTAGCATATTATGTGAATTGAATTAATTTGAAACTAAAAGTAATCGATTAGTGTAATGCATGATATTATAAATAACTCGTCTATTGGGTAAATATGAAAATTAGTTTAATATATTACGTAATATATTTTTTCTTCCCCTTCAGAATTATCGTTGCTAAGATAAAATAATAATAATCGAGAGAACTCGGCGAATATTTAAGGTATAAATCATTTGAATACAAAAGTTTAATAACTTAATAATAAAGCACATAACAGTTATACCTATAAGAACAGTTTTAATTAAGAGTTCACTGCGTGTAGACAAACGTTTCTCCGATTAGATCGTATTTAAATTGTGTATATATAGGTGTCTAAATTGTATTCTCTCAGTTACACTCTCATCCACAACAGTATTACTGTTTTACTCCTTACTTGTGTATAAAGGACCGGAGATTGGTGAACAGTTGGCGCACGTGAATTATTTTATAAGACATCTGTGGGGCAGGACTCATCGTAATAATAATAGTAATAATAATAATAATAATAATAACAATAATAATAACAATCATAATTATTTCCCTTTTACGTAATTGGGCGCATGTCGCGTACTTACGGCGAGTGGATAACGACTTCATTACACATATTTCACAAGTTCTATGGACAGAGTTCCTTAATGGATAGTGGTAACGGTTTCACCTAACACGTTATTATGTACATATCCATGTTTAAGAAGTGTTATTGACGACCCATCAAAAAAATGTATTAAAAACAACTGTTTACGCCCTCACGAATCTCTTTAATAAATTCATCCTCTTGACAAATTTACTAAACAGAGACGTCGATAAATTATCATAATACATAATAATATAGGTGTAAAAGGTACCCACGATATTATAAGATACAAAGTGATACTCTTAAAAGTAAAACGTATTTTAATACATAATTTTAAATCACTACACAACAATATACATATTTTACTTTTTGAACATCATAGATTTTCATAATATTTTATTCAAAATCAGAGTTATGTTCTAAGGATTTTGATATATATAAAAATCGAATATTTATTGAGTACTAAATTTTATATATTTGTATGTTTCTATTAATATTATCGTAAATTGTGAGTATTTAAAATTAAGATAAGTGGAATAGTGAACAATCACAATATTTTTGAAGGCTGTGACACTTCACGCCGGTTATCTACATTTTAAACACTTATATTAATTATAAAAACGCAATTATTCGAAATTAGATTTGTAAATACCTAATGAAATTCTTAAAAAATATTTTGATACAAAATATAAAATTAAGAATTTTCTTTCATTCTAAAACCTAAAAAACTTAAAAATAAAAACAAAAAAACAATAAAAATTGTCAACCATTTCAATAATTGTAAAGCAATGTAATGTTCACCTTTAAAATAATTTCCCTGTAGGTATATGCTATTAACGCTACATCTTATGAAATATATTATGTAACTATAATATACAAATTCAAATGCACAAAGAGCTAGTATTAAAGACATGAAAAAACGCCAAGAGATTTATCTTGTAACCATACTTGAGATTTTATTAAATTCAATACATCAAAATAAGGAGAAATATCATATTGTTGCATTTTACTACATATGTATGTGTATGCGTGCGTGAGTGCCTTTAGCGAGTCTATACTGCGTGTATGAAACGACTATAATCCGGGCAAAATCTCAATTTTTAGGGGAGAAAAGTTCGGATTATATAGGCACGTGAACAATAATCCAAGATAACCATCACGGTCCCCTACTAATCAAATTTAAATCAATATTTGCTGTAATATGACGGACGATATAATGGTTAAAAAAGTATAGGTAGGTATATACTACTACTACTAATAATAATAAAACTAAATCCAAAACATAAATTGTTTATATTATGTTGAAATCGATTATGGATTTTATATTTCACTTAATGTTGGACAAAAAAAATGTGGTTATGATTAACTACGATAATAATTAAGCTAATACAAATTATACCTATATTTTTTTTTAAATTGATAAATTTTAATAAATATGAATTTATCGAATTTTTCAATATTACCATAATTAGTGTTAAAATAAAATATTCAATTAAACTATGAAAAAACATATTTATCCATGCTTAATTTTGTTTAGTTGTATTTTTATTATAATTATTATAAAATATATTTTAAATAATTATATTATATTTAACTATAAATAGGTCTTTAAAAGTTAAAGGAATGGTATATTATTTATTATTTATTAAAATGTATGAATTCTTTATAAACTTTAATCATCGGTAATCATAATCTTGGAGTTTTTCGACGAACACTGTAAACCATAATATGCATGGACGATAAAACTGCAGTAGAATAGTACATAAGGTAATGAATACAAATTAATTACATCAAAAGATAAAACAATTTTAAAATAATACAATACAATATATTGAACTACCTAGGTTGTACCAAATAAATGTACGATATGTATTTTATTGTATTTCATGCTTTCATCGTGTATGGGTTGACGTATATTATTTTTATTATTGTAATGTTTATGTTTTTTCGAAATCGGCATTAAGTCACGTAGCAAAAATCGACCTATAAGCACTGTCGTGAACTCTGACACAGATCCTTCGTGTGCATACTCATAATACGTATAGAAATTGTGAACAAATCCTGGTGGACGTATGTGGTTTACGACAGTGGCGGCAGACATAACTTGTGAGTATAATATGTATACATTATACATATACAGTATACACACACACACATGTATATACACATATATATATATATATATATATGTGTGTGTGTGTGTGTGTGTGTAGTATATACGTTCGCAAGTGTATACGGTGAGTGGACACCTCGGCCTTGTCACCGATGAAGAAGGACCCTTTTTGTGGTTAGGACGCACGTTGGCGCCTCATAGTCCCGCCAATATTACGCACGCACACACATACACAAACTTTTTTATTCTATGGACTGATTATTATTTATATAGAAATATAACGTATAGAAGAAAAAACTATAACGTATTTTCTACGAGGACTGTCTACGGCGACATAGTTCTATATATTCTCGAATGATTATTTTTAGTTTTATACATCATTATATATATTATTTCACAACTTAAACTTTCTGAAGTATGTACGATCGAAATAAGTGACCTACGACGAATAGACTTTATTACCACAAGGATGAATCGAAAACATACATCGACAAAAGTTATACATTAAATAGTTTTTTACGAAAAACTATATAATATTTATAAATGGCATAAATAAATGAAATACATTTAGACTTTTGAGTAGTATCTACAAAACATAAAATGTTTTAATATGAACATAGTTTGCACACGATATTAAATAATTATTCCTTTTTCCTATTGTACTTATTTATCACTTACAAATATTTTTGAAGTATATACTTTATTAATTTTAAATACAAAGCTGCAATTGATGCGTTTTAAGTAATCTGACGAAATTATCAATGTGTTGTGCTATACATATTATCATCACGCAGTATGCGTTTATTATATTTAAAACTTTAGACGGATAATATTATTAAAAATGTCACACTATAAATTATAAGTTTCTGAGAAATGAAAATCTGATAGTCTGTCAATACTTTAAATAAATATCTATCCATATAATATCAGTATTAATAATGAATATGCGATTCGACCTTTTTTTTTTAGTTTCATATAATCAAAAAAATAATTTATTCAGATAATGGAGTTATATTATAATATGAAAATATTATATAAACATTTAGTACAGTTTTTAAATGTTTTAAACAATACAAATATAATAATAATTTAAAGTTATGATTATTATCAACGTGTACGTATTTATTGGCACTATATATTATTACGTGTGACGGGTTAAATTGTAAATTGATATTTTACATGTCAACACAGAGGTTATGGTGTAAAAAATTTGAATCAATTACAATCGAGTCGTGTTAATAAAGGTATGTAAGTTTATGGTTATATAGTAAAAGAGTAAATAACGTATGTCACATAACGAGTGCTTAATTTATATGAAAGATCGTTCAAGAACCCATAATATATGGGACTAAGGTGGTTGTTTTACTTAAAACAAATAAGTTAACTCTTATGTACCTATGTTTGAAGCATCTATTTCTTTCAAAACTTAAGTTTAACTATACATATAAATATTATGAGATGTATATAGGACACAGGTACATAATATTATATTCAGTACACTATTATATATTACATAAATAATATAATATGAATATTAATTAGTTTACACTCGAAAATGTAATAAGGCCTTTATATTTTTAATCGAGTTTACTCAAAAATATATAACGATAAGTAAATTATAATTAAATTGTTACCTTCCATCACCGAAATATTCTTGAATAATATATAAGTAATATTATATGTATAATATATAAGTCATAGACACACATCAAAAAATAAAGCAAGGTTCAGTTTAAAATTGTTGAATGTAGAATTTCGCCGTCAAAAAATTAATAAGCAATCAAATCAGTAAATAGTATAATACATATACCTAAACACAAATATTAAGTAAACGTGTGCAAATATGTGCAAATATTGTAAACTTTTGAATAAAACAATTTAATTTTACGAAAATTGTTTTTGCCTCGGTGCGAATGTCAACAGCTGCCCAACGAAATATCGTCGTACTACCAATTCCCAAGAACCCTATATATGTGTGTGTATGTATGTATGTATGTATAATAATCGACGACGGCAATGGTGGCAAGGGAGCGGTCGTTTTGCTACTAACAATAACGACTTTGGAGGGATACGAAATATACGATACACACACAATAGGTCACGTGAAACGAAAATAAAAATAAAAAAATTATACATTTTCATTATCCCTCTACGGCCATGGGGGAGACGCGAGGATGGCAAAAAACAAGTCGTCGCCAGTAATAAAATGGTTATTAATTTAGTTCATTGGACCGAGCGAATTCCATAGCGCATACTCACACATACGCACATTATATAACGTTATAATATAATAAACAGGGGCTCGTCGTTTGCCGAAGGAAACTTTTCAGGGCTATAAACACATTTTGCCCGTCGCAAAACGACTACACGGTTAATGCGTTTCCTCGTAATTTCAAGGGACGTCGTATAACAATAATAATTTTGGTAATGTCAGGGAACTTCTTTTCCACTCTCCGCACATTGCGAGAGTACGTATATCGTGTATGTGTATTGACGTAATAAAAGATCGGACGGAAATGATGACTCAATACATGACGGGACATCACGACCATCGTCGTCGAGACTGTTTTCTATTGAGAATATCGAAATAACCATTTATGGTGGGGTAGTAGGTATATATATTATATAATATAATATACGCCATGTGTAAAAGCATATGATGTATATTTATATATACTGAACAAAACATAATACCGATCTTAAAAGTTATTACCAACAAATCAGTGTCTGTTTACACTTAAATTAATACAACACACAATAATACTTAGAAATGTAGAAAACTATTGGATATTATGGCTATTTGTGAAAAGAATAATTCTGACACGTTATTCAATTTAATAAAAATTAAAAATATGTTGAAATAAAATATAAATATCATAATATATTCTATATAACCATAGATAATTTATTAATAGTTAATTGTCATAAAAATTATAGATAATTTTAATCGTTAAACTTTAAAATGTAGAATTGAAAAATAAAATGTTAATTGTAGTAAAACCCTTCAAAATTACTAACTAAGTGAATAATTATAGGTATTGTTTCAGATTAAAACATTAATAAATAGATAATAAAAATAAAACAATAAAATAAATATTGATATTCTGTCATATTCAAAAACAGTTTCGTCTCATAAATATTATTATTCGTATTATTTCTCACTAAATATTTTTATTTTATTCACGTATAGGTGTAGACATACATTTATCAACAAAAAAATAATGCAGGTAATTTAAATATATAAATATGAGATTCTTTATTCACATTATTTTAAATTAATTTACAATTATTCCTAAGATAATTATATTACAAAATATTCGAAACAGACTAACCCAACTAGAGTCGACCACTGTTTTATTTTTAAATGTATAGCAGTAAGTAGAAAAGTTATTCATTAATTAATTATAATTACTGTGTGAAACACGGTTTTTTTAAATAGTAACGTTATTATAAATTTTCACGCTCTGACTTGAGTACAATAACAAAAAAGGCCGTTTATTTAATTTACAAAACGCATTAATTAAATAACGTATATTGTGTATAATACTACATGTTTATTATGTTAATCTACCTCTCAAATATTACTTTGGAGTAAATAAAAAAAATACAATACATTAAATATTTTTCTAAACACTATATTAGATTCTGCATACATATATATTAATAATACAGTGGTAGGTAGCTGTGAGACTGTGACATATTTTGTTAAACAATGTCAACATCACGATGATTCACGATTGAAACGGCGATAGTGGTGGTGAGAAATCGATTGGACGTCGAGGAGCCTTTGACAGGCATATAATAATTATTATGGAGCTCGGAGACAGGTCAATAGCGGATGTAGCGGTGGTGCGGATAGAATCAACTTTGGAAAGCACCGGTGACTTTAATTAAACGTGATTTCTAAACGTACCAAAAGCGCGCGAAAATACTGTATAGCAGCGGAAGCTGCAGGTGTTTGTCGGTATTCTATACGATCGAGGACGGTAAAAGCTAATTAACCCTATATGGGAGAAAGGTCGTATTTTCTCGTACACCGATTGTAAATCGGACCGCATAAGAGTGTTTTTTCGCACAATATTCGTACTGAAAATAAAAATAAATCTGTATATACAAAGGCAGGAAAACTATTGTAGATACATGCTACAAAAAAATAATAATACGCTAAGAACAAGTTTCATTTGGATTAATATAATATATATTTTTTTACCAATTCCGTACAGAATGAAATCTCTGTAGTAATCTTCACTGCCTACGTATATATACAAATAATATATATTTATTAATAATATACGCAAAGGCGCCGCGCACAGATGTGCCGCCCTTCACAACCGTTGTGCATAAATCACTTAACGCACTTGCAAAGGACTCGCCCACGAACATAGTAGGGACGGGGTGTCCTTCGAACCGGAGACACATATGTATAAAACAGAAAACTCGCTTTGAGCTGGGCGCTCGAGGGAGGAAACATCGTCAAAGGCTGGATTGCGAATAATTTATGCGTGACAGTTTCGATTTCTAACGACTAACAATGTAGCTGCTACACGTGTGTATATACACCTATGCCGGCGACGCAAATTATTCGGAGACATATCAAAGTCCACGTAAAGATTAGTTATAACTACGAGTAGAATACGATAAACAATTATACGAAGTCGAGGGTCTAATTCCGTGATTAAAATCATACACTTTTTAGGAAGACGATTATATCTTAACCGTAATCGCATGACGTTGGAATCATCGCAGCTGTAATATGTATGATTTAATTGATTTATATAGTTTATAATGTTTAAAGGTATATTTTACATTTATTTTTCATTTATCATAATTGGTTTTGTGTTTATTTTGTTTTAAATTAATGATGTATATTTTCAATTTTAGATTTAGTTTTTATAAATTTATCTTTAGACAAAAATGAAAATTTATAATAATTATTGTTGTTATTTATTTATCAATCGAATGTTACAGGAATATAATTTTAGTAAATATTAACTATCAGAAAACAATTAAGGTAGTATATTTCTCCTTAAATTTTCAGATAGACAGTAATGTTTTTTATTATAAATATAATGATTATATAAAATAATGATAATTAAAAATATAGGAATACAATGTTTATACCATCCAAAAACTTTTATATTTGGCATATGCAATCACAATGTACTATGATTCACTTAATACGAAGTACAGATAATATCGTTGCACAGTAATAATAATTATTAATTTTGTGTATACTTTGCGCTCGTTATCCGAGAAAAAAAACAAGATACAAAAAAAAATGTCTTATATACACGCATTATTGTTATTATAAAAAACATTCTGCTGCCGCAGCGTAAAAGTAAACGGCGTATAATATTATATTATATAAAAGCCCTTAGTCTGCTCTTTTAGCACACCCAAGTCCAACAAATTTATACGTACCTATTGACCTCTGTATATTATATACAATATACGTAAACGATCCGGTTGCTATTTTTTTTATTTTTACTTCTTTAATTATTTTACATTTTTACGGCGTGCATACGATGATCGCATCTCGACGGTTTTCCGCGGAAATAATATACAGTATACAAACAGTTTGTTTTTTGTTTTTTTTATTCCCTATTGCGTCATTGTTGACATTATATCTTCATCTCTGTTGTCCGAATGAAAAATATTATCCGGTTAATATTGCTTATGGAAAAAATAGAACAAAACAAAATTATTTAACGCAGCTCTTTTCTTTACAGCGAATGGTTCAAAGTCAATGTAGTTGGTCCAACGATGCGTTTCCTTCAAATTTATACAAATACAAACTTTTAGCGTTATTTGTTTTTACGTATACAAAAAGTAGTTTAATAATGGATAAATGCCACGTTATATAGGTACTTGTACTAATGATGATAACGATTCGACAATTCAATTATAATCATTGGGAACACTATAAAAATGAACTCCAAACACAAACATTGTGATAATACATATAGAGAAAGTTTTTATGACTCTATATATCTTTATATAAATATATACCTATAATTTATAAATAATATATAAAGTACACAATTAATACTTTGAAAACCTTCGCAATTCAACTTTTAAACAATTTGTAAGGTTAAACAAAAAGGTCACTAAAACCTACACTGCAGTGGCAACTACAAAACTCGTGGCAATAATCGAGTAGGTACAAGAGATATTATACACTTGGTTTTTCATACTATATATAGTACATATCTATACTGTGTAGTGTGTATATATGGGGCGAATGAAATAACTTTGAAACGACTTCATACAAACTATATTAACGTCGTCAATTTAAAGGTTTGCTGAAAGTACACTATATACATATATGGTCTTTTAATAAATATATATATATATATAATTGTGAACAACCCCAACTATTTTTGTTTGATTAGTATTATTATAGGTTATAGATCATACTATAATGTTCTGGAGTGTCATCGCTGGGAAATTTTTCCACTCACGCCTCCTAATTTCTAACCTCCATCAAATTTTATAATAACTAATTTACGGGGTAGGTATTTCATATATCACTAAAAATCCATTTCACCAAAATAGCCAAAATAAATTTTCATAAAAATATGTACATTGTACAAAATAGATTTAATGATATTTATTTATTTATTTTTGTATTATTTATAAATATTAGGTACCTGTCTACATTTTTAATTTTAAGTTCAGAAGCAGAATGCCTCCTCTCAAAATAATTTTTAAAAAAAGTTGTATATAATTTGGATACAAAATAAACTAGTAATTAAAATTATAGGCCATTGAAGTTTAAATAATCAAATTTATATAGACGGGCTATAACTTATATCGGGGCATCTCACCTCCATTTCCATTTTACTCTTCTAAAAAAAAAAGCTTCACATGCACCTATATTAATGAAATATTTGAAAACACTAAGAAAGTATTCTGCCATCGATTATGAAATTACAAATATATAAATATATTTCATCAAAAAAAAAAAAATGTTTATGATCAAAAAATTGTAAACATATAGCAGATAATTTTATGTTATACTATAATATAGTATAATATAGTAAAATTATACTAATATAAATATTCCTAGCCATAATTTATAACGAAAAAGTGTATTTTTAAAGTGTAAATAATTTAAAGAATCATCCCATAAAACGTAGTATGTATTAACAACTATTCCATCCACCTATAGAAATTTGGGTAGGAACGCTACTGGTTTTTCTACTTGTTCGTCGAGTAACAATTTTCGGGGATACTGCCATAAATTGTTTTGACTGATATTTAGCGTGGTCAGTTTATAATGGAACATATATATCAAACTATCACAGTAAATAACTATGGATATAATAAATACATAATATAAACTTTATAATATAGTAGGTGTATACATATTATACAAAATTATAATGAAATATTTACTGAAGTCAAAGTGTACGTCACCGTAGTCATCACACGACAGTGTATAAGTATATAAAATGTATATAGCCAATCGTGTTAGTCATATAGCGCGTAATGTCGTATCACGAATGCATATATAATATTATATACGACGGTTTTCGAGTCCGACAAAAGGAGTATGCGATATATATTATAACTTCCAACTACCCTCCACGCGAAAGGTATACACGTTTATATATATAATATACATATATATATATATAGGAAACCAGGATAGGCAATCGAATTATACGCCCAAGGGATGAGAACAAATTTACATGGCTTTGATCCGCATCCCACATTCTAAACACGTACGGCACTCCGCAAACTTTGCCCCAGCCTTCTTGCCCTATCTGCCCCGACAGAGGTTAATGATTTTGGCACGAGTACACGAGTAATTCTTGTTTATTTATTTTTATTTTTTCACGTTCGTGCAAAGAAAAAAGAAGAAAAAAAGCGGCGATGGCACGAACGCGGCGTGCATTCGATTTCCAAGACTTTATTCGGTAAACAAGACGAAAACGAAACATAGGTAGTGCCATATAAATCAAAAGGATGTTGTTTCGCAAAAACAGGAAAGCGGTTGGAAAAAAATTTCCCACACCCGTATGATTTATACAAGCTCTCTTGCACGATTGGGGATCCGGCGCCTCCCCCAGTGACTTATTTATCGTATTTTAACCGACACCTGACGTCTTAGCAAATGCCCCGTGTTGCTTTTTTCATTTTTTTTTTTTTTTTTTACAAAAGTTACAGAAATAACCACGAAAAAGTACCCAAGATGATGGTCTATTATTCATAGCTAGTACCCTTGCAAATCGTCAAAGGGGATACATTATTTTTTTCCGCATGCACGTAAGTACCTCCTATACATTATTATAATACTATAAGATTCACATACTATATACATTATATACACATACTTCACCGGCATGTATACCTATTGGACGTAAACATAATATTATAATAAAATAAATGTGATGTGTATATTATCGAAATAGTACGTTTATTCACAGCCACATTGACTGACAGGTCAAAGAAAAAGACGTACGCACAAATACGAAGAGTTTGTATGTTTGATTAAGTTTAACAATGAGCGTAGTGTAATAATATATTATTTTATTTTTTATTATTATTATTAATTTAAAAATAACTCAGAATTCTACAAAGAAAAGTTTTTCACGTGTGTTAAAGTTCATACAAGACGTTTTCATTTTTTTCTAGAAGGGTGGTTTATAATATTCTAACGCTTCAAAACAGTATATATGCAGTGTCGTTCATCACATCACATATCCCTAGGCACAGCATTGCACATTTAAAAAACGCTGTACTAAAAGTATAAATCATTTTTGCAAAGAATATATATTTTTCAACAAACGTTATACTATAAATATAATAAATACAAAAAACAAAAACAAAAAAACAAAATGGTAAACGTGTAACGAACGTAATTATTTTTTTTAATTTTCTTACCTATACCCTATATATGTTATATGTATATACGGTTGGAAGTTATTAGAATTTAGAGTAAAACGCTATGTTAGGTCAAGAAATATTGTTGAATTCTTATATTAATAGCCGAATATCAATAATAAATGTACCTGTATACAAAGAAATCTCAATACACTTTTCAATAATAGCCACTCGTATGTCTATAAACGTTGTAACTTGTATTTATATTTTCTTATACGTCATTGAAAATTGTTCAACCAAAACACATAAGATATACTCATATACCATGCAATGTCTGTATGTATACACTGAGAGGAAATTATTTATAGTGCATATTATATACATCATACATCCGAGTAACATATTTCTTAGCAACAATAAACTATTCAGTTCCTTAACCGGGTCAATGGTTACATATTAACTATTTTCATATACCTTTAAGATTACCTTTTAGATATATACATAGACTTGCTCATGAGAAATATTACCGCGCAAATATAGCGTACATAGTAAATAATTAACATTTAGTATACATGTGAAATATAAAGTAATATATAGCCGTATACTCACTCGAGTTGATGCACTTGAGACTCGCGTAGGCTGTATACCGAAATTTATATACATCTATATATATATATATATATATACGTATTACAAAATGCTTATCTATATTGCGAGTTGATAGTGCGTGTAGGTGAGGTACCAACGAAATATTAATACGACAATGTTTGATTACAACTAACTGCTGACAATAGACGAATGTTTTCATAACTACGGTATTCTTTTCAATCGGACCCAGTTTATAAGCGTTTTATATTATTATACTTTAGGAAAATGGTAAAAATCGCCATCGCAGCCGTTGCGTAGATTATCAATTCATCCCAAATAAGCCACGCGCTACGTATAGTTAACTATTACGAAAAGGGGCTACTAGAAATAGAAAGAGAAAACATTAAAACGAGGGAAAACTTTATAGATACGTAAGTAATTCTTCCGAGACGAAGATCAGAGAATAAAGAACTAGTTGGTATGGCGGGTAGTGGAAACGCTCGTAACGGGGCGGTAGCTCGTAGTCGTGGTCCGCCGCGTGAGGTCTTCGCGGCTAATGCCAATTATCCCGTTTGATGAAGACATGGAATGGTGGGAGTGCAGAACAATAAATCCTCGAGGAAACTGCTGCTGTTGCTGCTGCTCCCCTGTCACGGAAAACTGTTATCGCTTTTCTGGCGTGATGTTTATTCCAAGCATAAAAATATATATCAACATCTCATGAAAGGTTGTTATCAAAAAAATAATTATATTTATTGAACAATATGCATGTATAATGTATATATTTATATTTACATAAATATATGCGTAGTTCTAGGTAAAAATATCCAAAGTTTAAGTTAAAATGTATTTATATATAACAGAGATAAGAATAACATAATACTATCAGAATACATTGATTAATAATAATTAATTTGACAGCCATAGTCATTATTTTGTCAATCGTTAATTTAAGTATAAATTTCTTTTGTTTTTAAATGAAGTTACTAGTTAGTAATATTATAGTACAAGCCATTTATCAATTTACAAAATATGAGTGACTAAAATGTATATAATTGATTTTTTATATCTTGTATTTCCTAAAGATATTGCTCGGTTTCTCCCATACAGCATTATAATGTAACCAAATAGAAACACAAAAGTAGCGGAGCAGCCTATAGCGTTATTGCCATTTTCATTTTACCCCTCTTGCAGTTCTTAAATGCATTATAATAATTCATGGTCGATTGTATAAATGTGTACGTACGTCATAATTCACAACAATAAAACTTGTATTTTTTATGCAGCTGGGAGAAAAAGAAGAAATAACTAAAACTTAATTATCCCTATCGTAGCGTAAAGGCATAATATCTTCAATACGTCAATCCAATTTTAAACACGACTCAATCTCCGTTAGTAATATATATGTAAGTATTAAATATTCTATTGATTATACACACAAACGACCCTGTTTTACATATGAACCTACTATATATAGTACTTCAAAGGATCACATAAGTACTATTCCTAAACAAATAAACGTGATTTCTCATAACTACTACATTTGACTCTATTATTATTTATTACATTAAAATGATAAATAATAATTTATCAATGTTTAAAACAAAAAATATTTATTTCTTTTAGTCGATATCATATTATTAAAATTTTATCCACACTGATATATTTCACGGTTTTAACAGTTTAAAGAATATTTCAATATATAGAAACTTTATATTTCTAAAACCAAAATATATAGGTAAAATCTTGAATATTATTAAATTGTTCTTGAAGAATCTCATCGAAAAAATAATGATAGATGAATACAAGTTGTTGCGAAAAAGACCATGTATCTAGTATATTACTATAAATTACTATTGATGTGCTTTTTACGAACTACAAAAACAGTTTTTATTTTCCTATAGTATTGTTTGAAGTACAAAAATATGTTTTTTTATCTGACGTAAAATATCGTACAACGTGAAGTTATAGGGAAAAATAGGAAAAAACTGTTCATTACGACAATTTATTGTGTGTGAAATGTGTTATTGTGTTGTTCAACGCCTAGCTTGTTCTTAAATATATATACAGACGTTTACTATAGCAAAAAGAAATAACATTTTGGATGCGCGACACAAAACGCGAGCAAAAATCTAATTCAATAATTTCATGAGATGAAAAATGAATAGGCCACCTATATACTTACTATCATAAAATAAACGTAGTTCTGAAAACGTTCAGCTGTCGTGGAGTATGTATAATTTTACGGTGCGTCTCGAATATCGTAACGAAAATAACCGCTAACGAAGGATCTGACACTCAAAATTACTGACCCACTTTTTTATTGGAGTGCATATTTTTGTAAAATATTGTCATATACGTTTAACTTACTATTGGCACCAAAAGTAACAGAAAAAAAAAAAAAACAGCGGTGCTATTTTTGTACGAAAAACGAAAATATTAAGTCACCTGGTAATAACAAAGTTGGACAATTAAATGTACAAAATTTGCTTGAGTTAGTTAAGTCAATTCAACCTGGTACAACTAGCTATATACTCAAATTTAATTTGTTTTTAAATAATAATATACAATTTTATGGTAAGACATTCTATATATTTTTGTCTAATGAATCATAAAATTAAGGTCCATTTATTAATTTATTTTTATTTAATATCATTGTGTAGCTGGAAGATACGTTCTGCATTACAACGCTAAATATTAATATATTTTTGTTTTTAATTTTTAACCACAATATTATTGAAGAAACCCATAAAGCAAGTTTTATTTTTGAAATTAACTGAAAAAATTGAAATCGTTACAATTTTTTTTTTTTTATAATTACAGTAAACTTATTTATTTAATTAAAAAATTAACCAAAACGTTTTGCTATAGTTAGTGTACCCTCTCTCTCACTTTTATTCTATAAGTATAAAAATATGTGTAACGATCTCAAATAAGTTGTACAAGGTATAGAAGTAAGTACGTAGATGTAGTTAAATAGTTATAATGGCGAAGAAAAGCATTAAGTTCTTAACGATTTTTGTTTACGAATAATTAAACTAAAAACACTATATAATACAAATAATTCCGTGATAAAATTTGTACAGAAAAATGTATTTATTTTTATTTTTCAATTACATCATAATTCATAATAAACTGTATAGTTATAGAATTCATGATGCTTATATTAATTATATTATTATACTACTATAGACTATAGGAAAACTCGCAGCAGTTGTTTTTTTTTACGTTTAGGATTTTAATCACGCGAGTCTCGCGTCGTATTTATAATATATTATGTATGCTACATATATAGTTGTATATACATGCACACGATTTCAAGTCATTTCTACTCGCGATCATATATTATAATATATATTGTATGATAATAGCGATACTAATATTGAAATCCGATGTATGATCGGGAGCGCGAAAAAAGTGTAAAAACACAACGCGATGGACGATGATACAGGTATATTATTATATATATTACGTAAATATTTTAACAGTCACCATTGGCGTTGTGAGATGAGATGTGGTAAAGATGGCACATTGGCACATAAATTATAATCTATGTTATCGATGATAATCTGCAGTTCGAGTAGGTACTACGCGGATTTAACGTCAAACAATTTAAAAGACAAATCTCCGTCGTGGAATATCGGTTTACTATCGTAGTTCAGAACAAAAAAAACCTTGATACAGTACCGGTTACTATAAACGTAGAAAGCATAGATTATATTTCGTAGACTTTAATAAATGTATTATTTACTTGAAGCTGGCGGTCACATATGTATACATCATAACGTAGAGATCTCGGCACAAATATTTTATGCATAAGTACATAATATAAATAAGATAGATTTGAAAACCAATGACAAACATACCTGAAACAAACAAATTAATACATACAATTAATATAATATGTTGGTCAAAAGAAATTGTTATAAATATACAGAGTATGTATTATATATTACTATATAAAGTGGTGCCCACTAAAGTATATAATGTTATTGCAATGTATTGATATCGCTTTTGGAATTTTTATTTTTGCTATTTTAATCCCTTACCTGATTATGTTATTTACTTTTTTGAATAAATTTTGAATTTTATATACTATGTAAAAAATAAATACATATTCGAAAATATTATTAACCACCTATAAAATAATTGCATTGCATCACGAATACTATCGTAATAAACAAACTGTTTCCTTAAAAGTGTGATCTGGGAATATTTTAAAGTGAAAAAACTTGAAATTTGAATAAATGCAAAATTTAAAGTAAATATTATGTATGTTGATCATAGTGCTAGATGACACATCCAATATGATGACGACAATGACGCGTATACAAAACATGCAACTATATTGTATGTAGTATACTAGTATAATATAATACGTATAGATATTCACTGAACTAAAAACCATTAAAAAATTGTTAAAAGCCAAAATACAGTAGATTCGTATACGGTCCATATATGATGAGGATAACATTTTTTTTTATTATATCATAAAAAGTACTACTAAGTGATTTATTATACATACGTGATTAATACCTGTATTAACATTTTGATTTTTTCTTCTTTCTTTTTTTTTTTAGTAAAAATCTCTAAATCAATAATACTTAATAACATATATCTTTCTTTATTATTGTTAAAAAAAAAATGTATTCTTGAAATGTAACATAATTGCCGATAAATTCAACAAAAATAATAAGCGTTTATATAAACGCTATTAAAAGCAATGAATTACAAAACGCGATTCTTTACTACATAAAAATGTTTATTCATCCATATATTATTTATAGTATCCTATTGTGAATTGATAAATTGAGAAGTGTATTCTAAAGGTATTCATTATATCCAACACTCATAAATTGAAGTTAAAGTTTTATTAAATTATTATATAACTAATTTTTAATACCAATAAGTTTAAATGTATACCGTAATTTCAATATGATATTTACATATTTTTTAATTTCATATTTCAAAACACATCTATATATTCATAACATGTTTTTAATTGGTTATAATACCTTTACCCAACAACTAATAATATTATTAGAATTTTTATGGAAAGTCCTGTTTCGAGTTTTTATACATTATACTATTTCAAAATTTTATATTTAATATAATTAAATAAAACAAAATTAGTGACTAAAGGTGACATAAACCAAAAGAGGTCGAGAACTACTGCTTTAGATTTTAAAAATTGAAATAATTAATTTTACCTATTGCATTTCGGTTTTTTTTAAAACTTTCTGAAACAAATTTATATATGTCAACATTGTTGTGGCTATTTAATTGGAAGAATCCTAAAAACAAAACGAAGACCATCGTTTTCCGTCGCGACCTGCTACTATGGTTGTGTGGCAGCTGGGCCACGATTGTACTCTGCAGTAACGTCAGTCAATATGTCACGTCACGTCATATAACTATAATAAGTCACGACCATAATATCTTACATTATAATACGTGTATGTATACTTTTACATTATCGGAAATGGAGGCGACACTCACCATTGACCATGTTACAAGTATTTTTTTTTGTTAAATATTATTTTTATTTTTTGAGAAAAATTGTAACTGTAGATACTTATAATGCACATTCAAGTTAATATACGTAGTATACGTTATAATGATTATCAATATCATAAGTATCTTACGCCTCAATGATACCCTTCGGTGCTGAGCCCTCGGAAAAAAATTCCTGATAAAGCATAACGCTACGCAACATCAACTATCCTCGAAATAAAAACAAAATAATAATAGCCATATAACACAAAGCATGTATAAAGTGTAATATATTGATTTAGGTACGATGCTGTGTGTTAAATACAAGGTGATTCTTTTATCATTGTACATTCATTATTTCAAAAAGTATTCATGTTTTTGAAAAAATTTTTTTACATAGTTTCAAGTTGTTAAAAAACCAACGTTTTTATTAAAAAATTATATTTTTAAATATTTTTTATCCTTTAATTTTATTAAGTTTATTACTTTTTTTGAATGACAACATAGAGTTTTAATTTCATATTCCAAAGCAGAATAATTTTCTGAGTATTTTGATACATAAAAATCGAATTTAGAGCGAGTAGTTTATAAGTTATAATTAGTATTTAAAGTTTAGATGCACAGAGTAGAGTGGTACGGGGTTACCCCGCAAAATGTTTGTCCACTACTCCGCTTGACTAAACTTTAAATACGTATAACTCATAAACTACTTGCTCTAAATTCGATTTTTATGTATCAAAATACTCAGAAAATTATTCTGCTTTGGAATATGAAATTAAAACTCTATGTTGTCATTCAAAAAAAGTAAAAAGCTTAAAAAAATATAAGGATAAAAAATATCCGTCTTCAATAACGTATTTCTTTAAAATCAATTTTTTTAAATTTTTTTATAAATACTTTAGATAATATTTCCAAATTCTTGAGATTTTTTTCTACCATTCAAGAAATGTCTTGTGAAGATAAAAAATTCTGTTCTTCAAATTACAACCATTATTTTAAATAGTAAATTATTCAATAAATATTTTTTCTGAAAATGTTAATAAATTTAAGTCAAAATTCGAACAAGAAGTTTTTTAATTATTTACCTTTGTGTAGGTACTAAGAATAATAAATAATAGATCTACAGTAATATGGAGAAATTGTAATATATTATATTAATTTACCAATATTTATATATTTATAATTTATAAAAATTGTACAAGTATAATAATACCTACTAGATTTGATATTATAAATAAATCAATTTTATATTTTTGTACAACCATTTTTAAGGACTTAATACAATTGAAAAAATATTCGTTCAAATTATTAGTTATAAGTACCTACATAACAATTTAGTGGAAAAATATCAACTAAACAATTAACAGCAAAAAAGATGGTTCTAATTTGAACAACAAAAGTTGGTATTACCACATAACACTTTTTAAATAGTACAACAAATCTTAAGAATTTATAAATATGGTCTTTGAGTAAATTTAAAATTCCAAAAATCTAAATTAAATTATAATAAATACAATTAAAATAAATTCATTATTATAGACTAAATTGCGCTGTATATAAAAGGGGGCGGATACTTCGCGTCAAAATCGCAGTCCGCAAAAAATAACTGAAACGATAGACGGACAGTCTCATAACCCACATAGATATATAAATGTTGATAAGTACACGGTTTTTAATTTCTTAGTATATTTTTGCTGTGCATACATTTCAAGGAAAGCTTTTAGCTCTGTTCATGATATTATGTATAAAAATGAACCAAATTTTATTATCTATACACGACGCTGTATATTGTATAAAAGGGCCAACGTGCATGTGCGACCTAGTGTTCGGCAGTAAAAGGCATATATATACCCAAATAAATACGACTTAACCCTAAAGATCTAAATGAGGGGTGGTTTTTAATCGACTGTACCTGGTGTACCTTAAAAGATGGTATGGTGTTGTTCGACAGAATCCACGGTCGTAAAAATGTTCACGCGATTTTCGTGAGCGAACCAAAAGAAATAACCCACAATGCTCGATTAATATATTATACATATTATTATGAGTAAGCGTAAATTGTACTACGACGACTTGTGCTCTCTCACCCGCTTCGAGAAGAACGTGTCGTGTTGTTGTGTTATAGTTAGTGTTTTTTTTTTAGTACGTCGGTGCAATATTTATTTTTTACGCCAGGACGTGCTGGATTCGAAAGTTTTTAAAAATAAAACGGTGAACGCACATGATATTATTATATATATGACATAGATGCGGCCTGTGGACAACTTTCGACGAGAATATATTGTTATTGTTATTACAAATAATATTACAGAGTGTAATGTATGTATACTTACAAACTGCTTTTGTTAATCGCCACACCTATTGTAACAAAGGCGTCAATTTTGTTTTTCATAAGTAAAACAATTTTAATTGTTGACGGTAATTTGTTATGCTTACCTATATTATAAATCTTAGCAGTTTATCTTTATTTTCAATTATCTAGTCTAACTATTAAACAATTTAAACTTCAGATAAGAATAATTAAATTACAATAGCTACCACTGCAAACTGTCCTTGTTCATCTAAACATTATAAATGCTACTTTAATAAAAAATTAACTATTTAACATTTAATTTCCAATAGTAATTGTAAATTTAAATAAAAAAATAACTCAATTCGTGCCTTAAATGTAATAATTTTAATTTAATTTTTGGAGTTTTCGGAATAAGGAGAGTTGTCTGTATTCATAGATCCGTAAATAACGAAAGTAAATATATATTAATAAAATAAAATACACGTTTACAAATATCCCAAATATTAGGAAAAGTACTAGGATTTCATTGTTTTACCCACGAGGTTCAAATTATACCCTCACTGATGATAATACATAATTTGAATACAATAAATTTTAAAACGTAGGTAGTATTATATTTCTCACTTCATGCGCACTCAGAGTCTAAAAATAAGAGGAACCTATTTTCCATTACAAATCACAATTGAAAAAAATAATACATTTTCCTTCACAACACACAACAATCAAACGATTGTAATGTATTTTAAAACCTTTGAACGATATTATTTGATTTTTTTTTAAAAAATAGTGATTTTGACTTATTTCTTTTTACACGTGTATACATATATATAAACTCAATAAGCGGCAGTTGATAATTAGTGTTGACTCTGGAAAACAATAATTCACAAAGCACAATATTATATTATATCGTCGTAGTACATTTTATTATACAAACGAAACGAACAATTTAATTTAATTTAATAATAACATTACGTTGTACTAAAACGTTGTCACCGTCTATCTTACTAATGGATTTTGGATAATTCGGTTATCACAGACCGATTTAATTGCACGAGGCAATGATGATATTATAAAAATGTTCTACAAAGAGAGAGAGAGAGAGAGAGAGAGAGAGAGGGGAAGAACCAAATGTCCACGCGTACGTATAGTGGCGATATTTCATCTTAATCAAATCTCGACAAGGGCGATGGACGATTGCGTGATGTGAGGGGGTGAAGAGCTGACGCCACTGTCTACGGGCCATTTAACCCGAAACTATATAGCAACCCCCACCCCTCCGTGGTCCTCACGCACACTACACCCTATAACAGCAATATTTTTTTCTCTCATTTTTTTCTCTCAAAAACTGACGGTGGCGTCGGCTCACTTGAAATACGCAGGACCGCCGCCACCTTTTATTATTATACGTATAATAGTTCGCAAACGCAAATGGCCACAGCTGACGTAAACTACCACCGCCGACGTTATTATTTTATTATTATTACATATACAGGCGTAATTACGGAATAAAATAGGCACGGACTTTGGGCGCAGTAGATCGGGGTTGAAGAGTGGTATGAAACAGAAAAAAACACGCTATAAAATGTAAAAATGCGCGGTAGTTTTGGTGTTGTGGACGTGTCGGCCTCACCGCGGAGCAGAGGAGGGTAGCGCCATAACTGCGCTCATTCTCTCGACTTATATATATATTTTTTTATTTTTTTAATCAAATGACCCCAAGAAATATTACGCATTACGTGAGTGTTTGTTAATATTCACTAACAAACAACGGGTCACAACACTCACAACAACAGAAGCAGTCATTTCATTCGAAAACATAAGAATATATTATTCTAATACATATTACATTAATTTAAGTTCTGACTTCGATAGATCAGTAATTCTAGTTATTAGAAAATCGAATCAAGAGGCAGATTGTATATCTTGTGCGTGCACAGTGTTTAAAAATATAAAAACTCATCAAAAGTATCAAAAATACCTTACAAATATACTTTTAAAAAAAGTATTACTTAAATACTCTTACAAATTATGATGTAAAACAATTCGATGAACTAAAAACAAAAATCAGCTACCATAAAGGTACTTTTATTCATTTATTTTATCAAATCTCTCTATATGATGCACTGCAATTACTATGAAAATGTATAATAATAGCTGGGGGTTTGTAAATCTTAAGTTATAGCTATTCAACAGATATATATATATAACTTATAGAATAATTTATTAAATGCGCATTTAGCGTTATTGACATTTTATTGTTAACAGAATAAAAAAATAGTACATTCAATTCAAATTTAAATAGAACACAGATTATATCGTATTTTAAATATTCTCATAAAAATATTTAAGTACTGGTATCAAATATGATATAGAAATTTTCAAACAACTTCACTGTTCTATAGACACATACATCACTTTAGCTATACTACCAGTTCCTATACCTGGAATGCATTTAACGTACTTTAAACAATATATTTTACTGATTTTATAATTACTGATTGTTACAAACGTTACCATCGAAAAACGCAACTAAAATTACACACTATTGTACAACAAAACCCACATACTTATGATACGGTACACGTGTATGATGTGTAATATTATTATATTTTATGTATATATATATATTACGTAACGCTTTAATTGAATACTATCTATATGTTTATATTTATACATAATATATTTGTATGTGTATAAGTTTTTTACACTTAGACTAATAACGATATGGTTGTAAGCCACAAACAATTTTCCACGATAAATATTAATCATACGCACGCGGACTTAATAATTAAAATTTTTGAGATGATATCGACATCAGTCGCAGCGCTTACACGATGGCTCTATTTGATAACACTTTTAATATCATAGTGGAAAGAGTGTAAGCTATACCACATATTGTTGTATACGTTATACGTACATACGTTATACACACAAACAATAACACTTAGTAAGCTTTTAATGGTGCGTTATGGTTACACCTGCAATATCGAACGGAGTAAAACGTGGGTGTAAAATGTTTTAAAACTTATATAAACTTCGTATCACCATTGCAATAAATGTTTGTATTCATGTAATATAGATGCTGGACACCTCTATACCAGATGTCGCATCATGCCAAATAGTGCGCAATCGACGTTGTCTGCACCTGCATATTATGGACGATAAACGTAGATTATTAAATCACATGTATAAAAAAAAAAAAACAAATTATTAGCCACTAATCATTCAACTATTATACGACTCAAATAATTTTAATATCCCTTACTCTTGTCTTTTCCGGGCGTGTCACGTGATTCATACATTTGGCAAGGTACCTACAAACTGGGAAGGACAAATAAACTTGGCACGTTATCAATAAATAACATAACAGATTATCCGTCGTAAATTACACAAGTACCTACTATATTATTATAATATAATATCTATAATATTGTATGAAATTATAAATTACGTATGACAAAGACTATATCATGCATATTATACGCAATACGACTGAAAATAAGCACAAACTGTGAATAAATTGAAACATTGTACGCATACGATTATGAGTAACACCCAAAATATTGAATTTATTATGAAAAAGTAGGTACCTATCTACAGTCGTTTAAAGAATTTCTCTAAGATCACAATACAATATTATATTTATACGTAATAATATTTTATTTTGATAATAAACAACAATGTCGCATGTAGTATAATATACTAAAAGAATATGCTCGATAATAAAATTGAAACGCGATGATTATTACTATTACTATTGTAATAATTATTATTATTTTGAACGAGTTTTCCGAAATCGATTTCGTTCGTACAGTAAGTACGGTTCCTGCGTCAAAGGATTCTTGGCCCGTGGGTTCCATCACAGCTGATTCAACCCCGGTTTTGTTTGCACCCCCTCCCCAACTCACGTACACAACACAACACACACTGTATAGCACGTAAACGTTGACGACGACGACATTCGGTGGAATGAATTTATTTTATTTTTCCTCCGAGCAAGACGACAACAATCGTTGTCTATGCCACTACAGCTATAAACTTATATATAATATATTTCTATGTGTGTGTACGTGTAAGTGTATGTTATGTACTATCACCGCCGTTGTAGTGGCGCGGAAATGTTTTCCATCCTGTTTATTCGCCAAAAAACATCATCAACAGCGCACACGCATAGCAACAGAAGAGGAAAGAGAATGAGGAAGCGATGAAAAAAAAATAATAATAAAAAGACTACGGAAAACATGTCGCTTACACATTGCGTTTCACATTGTAATATGTATACGAATATTTACCGGTCTGCGTTGTTTTTAATTATCGCGTGTGGAGTGGCGGAGGAGAGTCGTTTAATTCTACATACAACTACAACAATATAATACATATAACGGGTAAAATATAATAAAATTATTATTTTTCATGTCAACACATCCCATTTCTTTTTCCTATTCTATTGTTTTTAAATGTTATCTCTAGCATTTTTTATTATTCAAAATATATAATTATTAATACTACCACAAACTGTCAATCGACTTAAATAATAAAAACTCTAAAATTTGAATTATCCTAGCTGTGATGCCCGTTGTAATATTAGTATACCTATTAATTTATTTTATGAGCCCTCGTCAAATGAAGTACAATATAAGACTTACATAATATAATAACGATACAAAATAAATGTTAGGTCAGGAAATATAGGACATTAATAAACAATTAAATAATGTTATTAATCAAATGCACATAAATATGATGTCTTGTCTGCCTTGACGACTATTTGGAAAAAACAAATACATAAATGCATTATAGTTAAGATAGTTTTAAGAACCGTAATCCATTTAACAACCGTATAAATAATTTTAATTGTAAAATTCATAATAATAAAATGATTACTCATCTTCTATTAATCAAACAATTTAACATATCATACGTTGTTATGATATAATAAACAAAACTATATCGATAGCATTCCTCTAAATTTGTATTAATAATAATCGATATGCAATAGAGTATAGACCACAAACGTTTTATTTAAACTATTTAAAACAAAAGAAACTATATTATGCCACAAGCGTTAAATATAAGCGCCTACAAGAAAACATTAAATATCTATAATTTATACACTGCACCACATTGCTGTTATACTTCAATATATAGCTGTCGGTTAAAATAAAAAAAAAAAATAATCAATAATTGTCGGAAGTTATTTCGTCGGAAAATGCGTATTTCGAAGCGGTTAGAAAGTATTTCGCTATTTTATTTATAGCCTTGTCGATAGTTTCTGACTATTCGACATTACGTATTCATTGTTCTGTGGGTATAATTTTTTTATGACCAATAACAGCTCTTTTATTTGGAGTGACTGTTTTTTTTTTTTTTTTTTTAATGTACAACTCAAATTTTTAAATATTATAGGTTAGGTTAGGTTCGGTTTTAATTGAAGTTAGTTAAATGAAAACGTAGACTCCCTACAGTTAGTTAAATGATAAAATAATCCCCAGTATACTAAAGGTGTGTCTGTGTGTGTGTGTGTGTCAAATTTTGTGAAAGCCAAAGCCAAAAGCTGTATGTTCTAGATATGGGATAAATTTATCATTATATATATTGAAAAGATTCGATTCAAAAAAAATATTACAGATTAAAAATTAATTAAATTGCAGAAGAGATTACACATATATATTTTATACGTATACCTACCGTACAAAAACTCTATTATATAATGTTCTCATACAATAGGTAAAGAGTAATTTCTAGATAATATTAATATAAAAAAAAACATTCACCAACTAGGTATGCTATCCAAAAAAGTTTTTTCATTAGTTTTATAGTTTTAATTTCGTATTTAGAAGGTATATAATGACACTAAAATACCATAGAAACAACTTTGATAGCAACATTTGAATTCATTATTATAATATACAGTAAGACATATTTTTAATGAAGCGATATCAAAGTAGGTATACAGATGAAATAAACTTTATTATTTGTTTAATAATCAAATGTAATAAACCCTCTGATATTTTCTATATATACCTGCAGCCAATTATTATTGTTTTAAAAAAGTTATTTTTTTATTAAATCGAAAAATACGATAACATCGAGACTGAAATATTTACCAATTATAACTATGTCATTTTTAAAAATATTTGAAGTTGTTTACCTATAATATATTGTTTTGTGTTCAGTTGTTCTAACTATAAAGGTAGTGATTTTTATAAAATAACCATATTAAAAGATAAATAATTTTTTTTCGAATTCTATATCATCATAAATCGAATTAAATGAATTATATAATTTGTTATAAAGATTATAAATTAAAAAAAAAAAAATAATAACATTAACAATACACCTAAATATGGCATGATTAAATAAACCTATAATAATGTTTTATAAACCATTATTAACATTCAAACTTTTAATCGAATTGAACTTTTTAAATTGTTTTACTAGAATGCAGTAACATAACAGTCACAGAATAATATACTGATATACTCAGTACTTTTAAAATAGAAATTAAAAATATTATATTTATTTATTAAATGTATATTTCATATTTTCTCTGTAGTGTATTTTAGTTGTAACCTATAGATATAACATATTACAACACTACAACAGCAATTCTAGGTAGAATAATATTTCGGTACAAATAATTTTATCGAAAAACAAAAACCAATATATCTACGATTTACAGATGATGACAATCGTGGTCAATATAATATAATATATTAATATACTAATTATATTATATACATCATAAAACTGCAATACTTACTGCAATAAATAAAATATATATTATATACTGCAATATATTACAATTAAGAATTATTGGTATACACGCGTTTGAAGACTCGAGCAAAGACGGTTGATTATTGGTATACACGTGAGACAATAGTCTATATCGAGCGAAAGACGCGTTCTTAAATTTAAGAGAACAGTGCTACTGTGTACAAGCACAGAGACAACCGCTCGTATCTTTCAGTTACTTATTCCAAAAAGACTCGTATATCGAAATGATAACACCGCGATGCCGTAAGAGGTAGTTGTGGTGATATAGCGGTAAAACACCCCAATGTCGAACGACTCCGTGTACATGCTGCACAAAAACATATATCAGAATATGATACCCCGCGGTGATGTCCAATACAGAAGGGATTGCCGTTATATTCAGTTTCGTACAAATACAATTATGTGTGCTGTAGTATATTTGTTTTAGACAGCAGAAGACTTTTGATGAATTCTAGAGCACAACAAATATATCACGAGAAAAAGCAACCGTTGCATGATATATTTATATTATATGTATCGTCAACGTTTACTCCCACGCGCAAAAACATACTAAGGATACCTAGCATATTGCAGGGTGTATAAAGCGTACAGTGCAATATCAAAAGAAGTTTTACGACGCACAAATCGCAAGTTACAGGTGTACCGATGAAAAACAAAAATAAATATTATATAGTAACGAAATGAAAAAATGAAAAAATAGATTTTATTTAAAAATGGTAACCAAAATGAAAAAAAAAGTTACGACTAAATACGATGAATTGTAACAATTCTGAATTCCAATAATAATAAATATAACGAACGCTACTATAAATATATAGGTATATATATAATATATATGCATTAAACTCGAATTCGAATACACAAAAAATTAAATATAACTTTTAAAGTTTTTAATCATTTAAAAATTTAGATGAACGGATGATTAAGATTTTACGAAGTACCTCTGAGTTACAGCCCACTCCGTATATCTATATACTTTAAATTTAGGTGATTATATGAAGTTATGTTTAATCATAACTATATATACTTATTTTAAATTTGATTTTTTTTTATATATATACAGTTTTATTCAGAAACATATTTTTCTCTTAAACATGAAATTATAAATACATTTTATAATATGCTAACAAAATTATATTTAGAGAGATATTAACAATTAACATCTTATAGTGTAATATTAAGTATCTGTCAAAAGAAATGGCAAGTTATTGATTTAAGATTGTTTTAAGTCAATATTCCTTTTATTTAAATTGAAAAATAACAAATTTAACTTTTAATATTAAATAACATAGAGGAAAAATTCCCAAGGTGAAACATCGAAATCTTTCTTCGTTATCGTTTTCAATTGTACTGTAAACTTGTTTTAAAACCATTTAAATAATACGAAGTAATTATATCAAAACCTTTAACTCATTAATATATGCTAAGTAAACGTCCTATAATGATGTATACAATTAAACGAAGATACTATTACCCTTTATATACAATTGGAATTAAAAATGATGAAAATTTATATAAGTAATTTAAAAATAAATGTCATTAGATATATGTCTAAATAAAAATGCAAATGTGACGTTTTAAATTAAACGAAAATATTATAAAGACCTAGGGTAACAAACATCCGTTTTCATCATGGCGCCATTTATAAATAATATTCATTTCAACGATTATAAATTATATTAACAATTAATATAATCTAATAAAAACATTTTTTTTTTTTTTTTTTTTTAATCCACCAATTGCATTCCACTGTAGGTATATGTAAGTTTCGCTACTGCAGTTGTCGTCGGGTTTGTACCAGCACGCAGAGAGGATTATGTTATTAGATTAACAGTAAGTTATAGGGGCGAGGAAACAATTCCACTAAAAGCTTAAACGCTTAAAACGGCCGAGCTCGTAAAAGAGTTCTACACTTCTACCCCTCTTAGTCACATTTCCACTCTGTGAATTTTGGATAATCCTATACACGTAATAAATTGATAATAATTCAAAATTCTGTTAGGCATAAACAAAGATAATTTTTCAGTGTTATGTAGTTTCATTTAAATGAATTCAGATATATTAATTGGAAGTAGTTTTCAAACGTATAAATAAAATATAAAGATTTTTAAACTCAATTTTCAAAATCAATGCACAGACTTTAAAGTTTAAATTCTAACTTGATCCCATATAACATTATGTCCAATTAAGTATAATGACTATAGTATTGTATTGATCTACGCAGCAGTATAGAGTTTATTACATAAAAGGCAAACCAGATCTACAAAAATCTAGATTTTTTTCTTAATAAACAAAATATTATAATAATTTAATAACAAAATTATTATATTAATTGTTTTGTCAAGAAATAAATAACCAAATGATTTTTAAATTCACAAGATTGTGTTTATTTCACAATAGTATATAAATAATAACTATATAATATAAATATATAACTTTACAGAAAAATAATAAATGTCTTTTTTTACTCATTTTTTAACAAAAAAAACCCCTAAGTTAGCTTACATAAATAGGCATTACATATAAAATATAAACAATAAAATAGTTTCAAAAATTCAAAATTTCAAATAAAACTTTAAAAAATTACATATCGACACTGCTATAATATTAAGCATATAATAACAGTGAAACTTGTGAACGAAAAGAAAATATGATAAAAGTTTGACAAACGTACAAAATTAATTAAATCTAAACATTTTAAAAAGAAAATAATTAAAATATCGATTGTAAGCTTTTATTATACGTGAAAAATATGTTGTCAACATTATGTGACATCGTTCTCGGAATTATTAGTATATGGTTTTTTTTTCTAACTCGCGACCACTTCCGTTGTTCGTGCATATAACAATAATATATACGCTGCATACAGCGATGTAGTGTAGTGATCAGATTTTTTCCACCCGGGGGACGTACATTTCCGGTCGTTCGCTGTTGGTCATGGAAGGAAAAACAAGCCGGAGAATAATATATATAAAGAATAATAGACGAAAAGCAAAAGAAAACATTTTTAGTGCCTACACGTGGCCACAATATATGTACATTAAGCCTTCTCGATATTTTTGTACAAACCCCAGTAATGGTCTAAAGGGGCACTCTACCCCTTGCGGTGTCACTTTACCACCCCCGCAGCATAACCCGATCCCGTTTGCACTCACACACGCGCACACACTCGCGTCTTCGGGTCGGATTGCATTCAGCCGTGCACGCGATTTCACCGCTCCGAATTCTTGCTTGTTGCTGCGGTTTAGTGCGGGCTACCGGAAATCTCCCCAAAATAGTGTAAGGTTTCAAAAAAAATATATAATATATATTTATACCAACCTATTCAAATTATTGTCGACATAAAAGTCACTGTTTCAAAAATCTCATTTTTGGGTAAATCACGCGTTAAACGATATAATATATAACTATAATAGTATTGCGTATGTTATGCAACTGCTATATTAATACAGTAGAAGAGTACTGCGGACCTTGAGAAAATGTCAATTCTAAGAATTATAGCTAGGTTTTCTTAAAATACAAGCTCACCAACTAATTTAACGTAGCTATATAATCTAAATTGTAAATTTTTTTACCAAGTAGATTACGAGTGCAATAATTAATAAATTATACATAAACAATTATGCATTTCGTGTCACATGTTATTTAAGGTTAGATATAACTACCGAAATTATTTTAGATACATACCTTAAAATATTATTTATTATATCGATATACCTTTACTATACTATTAATAATAAAAAAAACAATTTGAACGTCAATGAATTTATTTAGTAATATTTTTATATTTTATATGTATTACGCTACCGTGCCTACATAAACATTTTTTTTATAATGATGTCCGTTCAAAAAGCGGCGGTTTTTATACAGGTAGGAAGTGCATTTTCTAAGTTTTTGAATTATTGTAGTGTATGATAAATTTTAATAGAAATTAGCCAACCGTAATAGAGCTGGTTAACATTAAATCTTATTAACACCGCGGGCGCGTGTACGTCATAAACATCTACACTTCTAGAACGGTAAATTAAAGCAATTTAAACAACGACTGGGAAATTAGTAAAACACAGAACTTTCGGTTTAATAAGAATTACTTTATAGTAATACTAACATTGTGCCAATTAGAATAATGAATAAAACAAATTAAAATTAATATTATAGCGATAAACATAAATTTGTTGGCGAATTTAATGACATCTCAAACTTTGATAAGAAAAATAATCATAGCACTGACGTAAATCTGATGATATATATGTAAACTAAATGAAAACATATTTTATTCAATCAGTATATACATTGCAATAGTATTGAAACACTATAGGTATAAGTTATAAAAATATAATAAACTTATAGTAAAAATAAAGAATATACCTGTTTATTAAAAGTAATATATACAGTCAACAAAAACAAAAATAGTAACGCGCGGTTTCTTAATAATTAAACTAATATTTGGTTCGGTGGATTGTCTATATACTATAATAGTCTCATAATAATATAAAAAATGTTATACTCACTAATACTATTATAACTTCTACTTTATTGATCATATAGTCGATAGACATATTATTATTATAATATATATTACCTGAAAAACAAAAATACACACAATCGTTAATATTTATATGATTACTAAACTCTCACGCACCGTTAATTTGCGAAGTGGATTAAAACGTTACATGGTAGGAATAAAGTTTATTAGAAAAAAAGCATGCATGCACTATTCTATATATATATAGACGCAATGCTCTCTCAGAAACCCAAAAGGGAATAATGACCTTTTTGGAACGATGTGGTAGAGTAGGGTACGGGTTACCGTTTGGATTCACATAACAATTGAATTAAGTGTGTTCTATTACATTTTTAAGCTACGTTTTGAATTCGCCGCCCTATAATATAATGTATGGTGAGCATAATATTATGATTAAGTGGGATGGAATAACCAGAGTACACTTGTTATAGATACAACGAAAAAAGGGGAATGAATAATTTTTTTGAACGAATGTAGTATATATAATACGTGCCACACTGGCACACAAAACCAGAAAAAAAAATACAAACACCGACTTACTTAATCACACTGACGATGATTTATATGGTTTGTGTAACATTCGTTAAGACTGTGCATATAATAAAATACGGTAAAGTTTTTTCGGACATTATTTTAACCCGACGTACGCATTATACAAATAATATGGTTCATTTAAAATATACGGCATTTGTTTGACTTCGGTACTAACAGATTGGCTTCATGTCCGAATCCTCTCAAATACAATTTGTGAGTGTGCATCGTTGGCGTCATAATTTAAATTGAATAATTAAAACCAAAAACACAAATTAATTTTTACCATGTTAAAAACATTTGAGTTTTTGATACCCTATTACCCTATTCACAGAGAATTTGTTTTAAACATAATATGCTCGATATATGTATTATGCTAATTAATAATAAAAGTAAATCAACATCGAATAAAATCGCGGAAAATGGAAAATTATTAAGCAAAATCAATCATAAATCATAAAAATGTAATTATAAATAATTCAGATTACTCGTTTTAATTACAGACCAATGATGAGTGTTCCGAATATTTCATTCTGATAAAAGTGAATCTAATAAGTTTTACTAAAAATCTATGGTTAATTATTTATTTATTTATTTATTCATAAAATAATTCATCATTTATATTATGATTATTTTATTATTTCGATTTCATCGTGTCTTTATTTATACTACTAGTCGCCCAGTCATAAAATGTTATTAATTATCGATATCACCTAAACTATACTTTAAAACAATTATGAAAATAAATCACTCGGTATATTATAAAGTGTTAACAAGCTTAACAAAAACTGTGATATTTGGCAAAAGAGCGATAGCAGTAATAACAATCACAACGCGGTGTCGATTGTTCTGGACGTTTGGCAAGATAAACGACTTCCAGTTGAAAGGACAAAAATTCAAGCGGACGGAAACCCACGAAGTAAACGTCATCCTCTCTCTATCCTCCTTCATTGGTCGTCAAGAGCAAACAAGTGGATGGGTTCTGACAGAATTTTTAAAAGGCTATCGGGCGAAACGGAAAATCCCCATACCAGACTCGTGTACGAGACATACCCTTCCTTATATAGTACTCACGCTTTCAACAGAGGGTGCAAAAAATACATTTAATACGCTGTCAACCAATCGATCAGTTATTTTATTTTAGTTTCGTATCCACTACCCCAACTTCGTCGCCCTTCTATAAACACCACGTTCAGTAATTCATCAAAAAATATTTATAAAAAACTTTTTGATTTTATCCTAATTGCTGATGGTAAACTTGGGGTGTTCTTAGAACTTCACTTTTCCAAACATTTCCAAAACATTATTATCGTGGTACCAAAAGATAAGGGCGAGATTATATGCAATGCTCGCAATCAGAGTACAGGCTTTTGAAACAAAAAGAAGTTAATAAACATTTTTCAAAATGTATTTATTTATTTTTAACAAACTTTCGAAGCATTATTGATAAACTAAGCTATTGATAAACTGGAAATTACTCAACGCGAGAATAATAGTGATTAAAAATAAAAACAAAAACAGGTGTAGAAAATGTATAATATGATTTGGGTAAATTAAGTAAAATTGACATCACATTTGTTGCTTCAATAAAATATATATTTTGCTAATTTTCCACTCGATTAGATTAAGTTACTACTTATAGTCCATAAATAAAAACGTGTCAATGTATTTTACACCTGACTTAACAATGCGATTCCTATAGATCAGATCATTGGTCTTTATTACAAAACGTCATGCCTCATAACTGCAGTTATCGAAACCGGTAATTTTTATTAAAATTATACGTCACAGGAGATATTGTACCTATTATCCTTTCAGAATATTGTCTATAACATTTTTAAATCATATTTTTTGAGTAATAAAATATATAGTAGGTACTAATGCATATTATTGAAGTTTATAATATATGTATATTATAAATTTATATATAAATACACGAAATATTCTTTCTTGTATTATTATTCTATTCAAATTTTATGAATTATATGACCATTATTATATAATGATATGCCATTTATCATAATTATTTTAAAAAAACATGCACACAATTATCAAGTTATCTTTTCAAACACGATGTTGAATAAAAAAAATTAGCCTCGCAATTAATAGTAGGTACAAGCAGTATTAATTCTTGTATTGACATTTGAAAAAATTACTGTTACAGTTATTGTCAAATTGTTTAATTTTAATTATACAGGTTCTATAAATTGTAATTATTCACTTTTACAAGTTACAACTGATTTAAGTATTTAGAGAATTAAACTTCATTTTATAATATATACAACCATGATATTATAATAATTGCGGAAAACAATTTTATTGAAAATTAAAAACTAAAAATACGATATTATAATATATTATGCTGATTTACTTAGATACTCATCTCCGCTTGTTTAATTTAATCATGTATTTATTCAAATTTTGATTTTGGTTTCTTAAATACAGATATCTAATTAGTTTCACCTATACACTATACTATATTTTAAAATACTTAAATTGTATAATACCATTTTTTCTTGTAAATTTTTAAAATTATTTTTTTTTAAATATATATTATTTGAATTTAAGTTGAAATTTGAATGAAAATCACCATAAAACAGTCCTTAAGTAATAAAAAAATAAGTTAATAGTATACAAAAATATGATCCTTAAGTAAACTTAAAAATGTCATAAATTTGAATTCAAAGAAATACATAAGTAAAAGAAAAAATTAGATTTAAGTTGTTTAGTAAACCACCCTGTATGGCATTGGTAAAACACGATACATATATTTCATTAAAAATATAGAATGGCTTAAAGAAAAAAGTAATTTATGAACTAGCTGCTGTGTTTCGAAAAGTTTTGATGGATTTACGATGAAAAGTGTTTGTAGTAACACTTAAAAATAAACTTTTGAACGAAAAAAAGTTCGATAACTTGTTCGTCATATAAGTCATTATGGTCACTGAAATAAGGTTGAACTGTAAGGATCATTGGGTTGGGTATTAGCAGTATGTGTGTGCTTTGTTTAACAAATAGTTAGCAAATTCTATTAAATTTCTCAGTAATAGGAAAAAAACCGAACAGCACTACAAATCGCTTTACAGTCGATTATACCTATATATTAACGCATAAACGCGTGACAAAATTACAGATATGTGAAAAACACGATAAATGGTAGGCACACCAACGAATATATCACGTAAACGTTTGGAAACCGGATTTCATTGCCGTATACCTTACTTATAATTTTCTAAATATATATCATTTAGTTTTTATTCAACCGAAAGTAAAATGATCATTTTTATACAAAATTTACCGTGGTAACTTAGTGCCATTAAAGTTAAATTTATAAGAAAGTTGCTATAATAAGTAATAATGTAAACAATTTTAAACATATATATATAATTGATAAGAATGACCCACTCCGAAATACTAAAAGCAAAGAATTTGTTCATATTACAATATTTTTAAAAGTAAAACAATAGAATGCATACAGTACAATATAATAATATAACAACACCCAAATCGTATTCAAATAAAATAAATACATTTATATTATCTTGACTTTTAGTTATTTCATAAATTTATACGTAAATATGATTTATTGAATTTCAGATGTAATATAAATTAAAAAACTGAATAAACCTTTTTTTTTTGACAACAAACATATGAGTTTCCCACAAGAAATATCCAGATGTTTATCATATTATGTGATTGTCTCACAGTTCGATACTCATTAGGAAAGTACGAGAATACATTATTAATTTATATTTTCTGTGACGCTCATTAGATATAATATTTAACATTAGACACGTAATTATAATAATTTAATTAATAATATTATAAAAAAAAACTTTTATAATTATACGTAGACGACAAATATTATCGTTTTCAATTTTTACTATTTATGGACTATAATTGTGAGGATATGCAAATTAATCCTATCTGATTCTTAAAAAAAATAAAAATATAAATTATTAAATTTATGCAGCATAACTTGTCAGATACTAATTTAGGAATTAGCAGTAGAATCGTTAGTTGCGTTAATCTACCATTTCGCATTGTTACACGATGATACAATGGAATAGCGAAAAAATAATTATTGTAATTAATCTAGATCATTCACAAAAATGCATGAAAACAATTAAAAATGATTTTAATTTAATTATTTAGATTATCCAATCGAGAAGTTAAATAAATCATATTATTATAATAATAATACTATTTGAAAGACAATACATGTTTTTAGTATACTTATCTCATATTTAAATATTTTATTGTATCTAATATATATATATATATATATATCACTTAAGCTAACACAACTCACATTAAAGAATTAAATTTAGTCAATATATCCACATTTCAAAAGTCCAATACTGAATTTAAAATCAAGTGTTTAATCGACTAATAGGTGACGCCGATTTTTTAGTTAAATATAAAATACATACTGCCGTATTATACATAGATCCCATGTGTTACATCACTCCGTATAACGGTCGCAATTAGTTTTGTGTTCGACGATGAACTTTCCAGAGACAATCCCCATTGTGAACCCTTTAAATGACCTACCGAATTACATTCAATTATTCACAAACTTGGCCGATTCACTTACCCGAAAAGCTCCCAACGAACAATATATTAAGACATACATTATACCCAAAAATAATGTATTATACTATATGAACATATAACCATGGGCCACGCGTTATATATAATGGATCATATTGTGTAACTAACATGTGAACACCGACGAGAATTAAAAAATAAGTTTCGGTTGTGAAAGTTTTTGCAATTAACATGCACCCATACGTCGTACTTTTAAATCTATCCTATTTATTCCTTCATAATATATTAACGCGGCAATATAATTAATTATAACCAACACAGTACGACGGTATTTGCACGGAAACAAAACTAAACTACAATAAAACAACAATAACAATAATTGCAAACGATAAACTTCGAAAAAAAATGTCATACACTGAAACTCGTCACATTACAATAACTGTTGAGCGGTTTTTTATAGGGTTTTTCGATATGACTCGGTGCGCGAACATAGTTAATACTACGTAAATAATTAAATATGCATATCTACACAACAGGAAAGGTTCAATGATAATAATGTGCCTGTTTTAATGTCGGAAAAAAATTGATTGTCTATAGAACTTGTTTGGAAGGGCGGACGGAAGGATCGCTGAAATTCGTTGTCTAATGTAACGGGCGAGAGGGGTTTGCTTTGTTTACTCTATAATGTAGCACGCCACCATACCTCGGTATATAATTACTAATGGAATACAATAGCTAGATAAGGGGAAAGGTGGAAACTTGAGTCCACAAAACTTTCTGATCCGTGTGTATATATGTATGTATGTATGTATGTAAGTATGTATGTATGTATGTATGTATGTATGTATGTATGTGTGTGTGTATATACAGGTATACGTAGAATAGAAGGGGCGTTATAGAAATTCAATCGAATGTAACTGCACATCGAAGTTTGTTTGTATACTATCGTAACGACACCACTGCAGCAGGTAAAAACATTTCTCGTCAGTACACAGCGAAAACTGTCATTATCGCGGCGCAAAAATATTCGTGACCACCGACAAATAAAACTTTGGACCCTCGTAGTACATCATCTCTCAAGGGACCGATTTCGACGCATTTTTTTTCTTTGTATATTCCTGCGAACAAACCTAATACTAGTTATTATTGTTGCGGTCAGACTTGTTATTGAATGGATGTTTGACTATTTGAAATGACAAGGGATCTATAGAACCATCTAATTTACAATAGAAACAAAAGTCGTGAAGGGAAAAAACAGATATAATATATATCAAACTATAATAGTGGTTTAAGCGGTTAACGGTTTCTTAATGTACTAAGTTGCAAACGCAAATTACACAATGTGTTCCTCGTACATATAAATAAGAATTAATTAGTGATTCATTATACATTGATTAGACAACAAATACAAGGTACAACTTCTCTATTTAAAACGATACGAATTTAGACTAACAAAATTAAATTTATCTCAAACTCGGAACATCAATATAATTCTGATTAGTATAAAACTTGATAATTTTTTTTCTTACAATTTATTTATATTATATTAGATAAATATATGTATTATAAAAAGTTAATCAATCAAACAAAAATATAACATCTTAAGGTTGTTACACTCCAGTTACAACAAACAGTTTAAAGCAAAGGAAATAAATTATTTTGAAAGCGATACTACCTGTTGCTAAAAATAAATAAATTATATAAATAATAAAAACACAAGATTACACAGTAATTTTGAAATACAAAACGCCGACCTTTAATCTGCAGTTCAAAGTAAAATATTGCAACCGATTTGACCGATCCAATTTTTACAAACTATTAAAACCCACAAAAAAAAATATGCACAAGTTATTGTTTAATAAAACAAAATTAAACTATTCTATTGAGAAAAATTAAGACATTATTATTTTTTTTAAATATTAATAAAATACGCAAAAGTAGAAAATAAAATACAAAATCAAATAGATACTGATTCAGCTGAAATTGGATATAAATCTAGATGTAGATACTGCAGAAGAAGTTATATTTCAATCAAATATATTATCTGTGTAACGTCATGAAATGTGTTTACGACGGAAACCGCAACCACAATCGTAGGATATTCGATTCAGCCCGTAAAATAACAATATTTTACGTCTAGCATATGTCATTAAAAAAAAAAAAGTTGTACTTTTTGATTTATAACTACAATGATAATCATGGATAATTTATACACATAACATTGAGATAGACTGATAGTCGTGTCAACAACGATTTTTAGTATAAATGTTGGCGTTTTTAAATATATATTTGGAAATTTCACATTTGTTTTGTATTCTATACGATTTTTTTGCATGACCTATATACTATTTACAATTTTAAATTAAACATTTTTTTTATTTTTGATTATACAACAACAAATATTTGTTTAATAAAAAAAACCATGTGATCGAATCATACAACCACAAAATAATAATAAATAATATTAAAGCAAAAGTATTATTATATATGAACAAAAAATATGTTTAACTTCACTGTATGAAATATAATATAGATCAATTAAAATCAAATTAAAACATTGATTATTATTATTTTCAAGTTTAAGAGGACGTTATTCCCGCATGTGTTGTCTCTGTCTTACTAACGTATATTATACCGAATTTGCGTTCAGCAGAACACATTTTGTGATGCTAGCTTTAATATTAGAGTAAATGTACCTTTCATCAAATTTAAAAGTAAGAATATTATCTAGACAATATGCTTTTATTGATATTACCATTTTAAAGTGAGTTATGAACATTTTAAAGTTGTAATGTTTTACATAGCTATAACTCACTTTAAAACGATAATATCAATAAAATCGTATTGCAGTCTAGATAATATTCTTACTTTTTAAATTTGATAATAGGTAAATTTACCCTAATATTAAAGCTAACATCACAAAGTGTGTTCTGCTGAACGCAAATATGCTCTGATGTACCTACGCCAATAAGACACTAAGACAGAAACAACACTGCGGGTATAACGCCCTCTTAACAAAAACCATAAAACAATATGACATCACATCGACCAGCACATAATTTTATATATTTAAAAACACTTCAACGTTAAGAAAGGAAAGTTTTTATAAATCATATAACAATAATTTATATTAACATTCACAACACTTATAAAATCTCATCGTTATCTCTTACTTATATTTTTAACACATACATAAATCATAAAAATATACTCAGTCCATATAGTGATGATCCAAGACACTGTACAACGCGCAGTAAAATCAAATGTATTTATAGATTGAAGAGATTTTCATACGATACACGTTTTGACTTGGTTTATCACGTCTGTCTGTCATCAACTCAATGTTATATTATATATATCAGCCAAACACTTATGTAAATCTTAAATAGAATAAAAAGTTAACTTAAACATAGCACTATTAATTTAATGGCACAAAAGTACCTGTCATTTGTAAACTACCTTAAATGATATGTATTTACTCTCATATGTTATTGCATACACAATTACAAAGTGAATATTTTAGTTAAATTGTTATTAAATAAATTATGTCTACAATTTATTCATACACCAAATATGCATCTGCACAATTATATATACATGTTAAGGTTTATTATAAGAGCATTAAAAATCACAATATTAATAAAAGTACGCATATATATGTTGATTTCGCATGACGTACGCTAAATTCTTCAGAACACCCTCTTAAATTTTTACGGTCCAAGTCATTCTTTTTTTTTTCAAATGCGGATTACAATGGGTGGTGGTTTTGGCGTGCAAGAGTAAAGTTTCTCTATACGCCGAAAACCGGCGACGGAAAAACTTCAAAAAAGTTTCGGAAAGCCTCATGTCGCATAAATAAAACACACCCCTGTGACCTGTTCAACGGCCGTGTGCATATTATTATTATGTGTAAACACCCAACTTGGCTATCACCCTGGAGCCGGGCGCCCGCGTGGTATACAACAACTATACAAAAGACACGGCGTAATGTAGGTACACTCCAAAACTATATATTTTAACAGTGCACGCCTGTAAAGTTTTTATTTATACGAACGGAGGAAGCACGAAGTATTGATCTATGGATTATTCAAAGGGTGCTCGATTATTCAAAGAGACCAACCGACGTAGAGAGAACACGAGAGAAGGCTTTACCTACACATCGGAGCGGAGTTAATGCATTTTAACTTGTTCACGGCCCATTAGACGATAAACGTCGACTCGATGACCCGGATTCGAATAATTACATAAGGTTTGGGGTAGTGGTTTGAATGTAACTGCAGTGCGCATATTTGGAACTGACTCTTGGGAGACGAATTTAGGGGTATTCGAGAGTACGGCCACAGTCGACACAGCCACCATTACCGTTGACCCGTGGGAGTCCTCCACACCACCATAGGAATGACGGTTTCCAACAAATATTGTCACTAAAGCCACTATAATCTATCCTTTTGGAATGGAGAGATAACAGTTACTATACATAACTAATCTTAACCCCACAATAAAGCACTGCAATAGAACGATGTGAAGGAATATTTAATAGGAGCATCATTTAGATTTAAATTTAAGAGAACATTTATTATATACACTCATAAATTAATTATCACGATGAATATTATACTTAATCAAATAATATCGGTTTAGGACACGTTGACACTGTAAACAGTCATGAGATCCAAAACTATATTTCACTAATATTCTTAATCACCAGCAAAGGGTATTATTGGAGATTTACTTAAAACAATTTTGAAACCAAAAATTCTTCGAAAGAATTTTAATTCCATAAACGCATATGTTTTAAATGAATCACTTGTGTTATTATATTTGTTAATAAATTAAGAGCGAATCTAAAAACGAATATCTTTAACAATCAAATAGTTAGTTATCCGCTAATTTATTTTTAAATGAAAACACTAATATTCGACACAGCGAGTATAAAAAACTTCAAAAATGAGATCAAATATTGAGTCTATGATTTTTTTTTTTTAATATTTATAAATAACATACATGAATGAAACTCAATTATTTCAAAAATCAATATTAAAAACAATTGTTATGTTTTTTTTTAATTTAAATTAAAAAATTAAAAAAATATTATTGTAATGAATCTTACAATATAAAGAATATAAATATAACATATATAAATAGATTTTAAAAAAAAGATGAAATTCATATTTATTTACATACATTTATTTACACAAAAAACCTTTAAAAATACTTAGAAAAATTTAAAATCATAAGACTTTTTCTAGATTGTAATTTGTAAAATATGAGCAGTAAATAAAGTAAACTTAAGGTAAATGAAGTAAACTGAATTGAAATACTCATAAATACTTAAAACGAAAGTAAGATTGTCTTAAATAAAAAAAATATAAAAAAATCAATAAAACGGATCATTTCTAATTAATTGTGAGGTCCAAATTGAAGGATTTTATTAATATTATTATTATTGGCCTAAATACAGGGGAAAAAGCAAATTCCATGGTTAAATGAACTCGGATGACAAACGATTTGAGGGAAGGGGAGCTTAAACGCAGCGTATCATTAAAGCTCTATATAGGTCTACACAAAGTGATTAATGATGTAAAAAATTTCTATACGCTAGCGCTAGAGTTGTATACCATCGAGGGGAAAGAATTACATCTGCGAGGGTTTTAAAACGTATTTTCGATATTTTTCACAAAAACTGCTAATTGTCGGCAAGTCCAGGGGGTCGCCTAGACACTCAAATAAGTTTATATACATTTATCTCGATTTATTGCACGGAGCAAAAGACATTTATACTTATATATATATATATATATAAATTATATAGGTAAGGGTAGAAGTGCGCCGTATAACTGTGTGCTTTATGGCGCAGAAAACGATTTCTGACACGATCCGGTGATTTCTATCCGGACACAGTATATTATATATATAAACGCACGTGAGACATTTGTCCAAGTGTATGGGTGTATACACACACTTCATCGATGACGGGTGAGAAATATTATTTTTTTTTTTACAGGAAATCAAAAATTATCCGTATAATAGTGTATCTAATGGTCGCTGATTGTGATTGATCGATCAATAGGCCATGTTTAAAGTATGATATAGACCTCAACAGAACGAAATTCAGTGCTACACAATATATATATTATTATTACGTGAATTTTATAGTAACAATTATAGTTAGAACACCTGCAGTAAACAATTGTTTTTATGTTAACTTAAAATTATTTATTAATATATTATTTCGGTAGACAATTACACGTACAGACATCGATCACTTTATGTTAGGTAAGGCACTTCAGCGTGAATATATATGCAAGGTGTAAATAGACTACAGCATAAAATAGAAATTGTTAGAACGTATACTAGGTAATACTACGCAGTCGTTGAAATAATCATTGGCAGTTAAGTTTTGTTGGAGATTTCGTATTCTTTTGAGTGTTATCGTTAAATTAGATGATTTAAAGTGTGAAAAGAAAACAATTTAACAATTACTTATATAAATACATTTTATTGGAAGCGTCATTAATTTCATATTACAATCAGTATTATTATGATTGTTTTTAGTACAAACTATTATATTGATAGGTACGTGATAATAAAATTAAAACTAATTTATATCCAATAACTCCAAAATCACTTATCTTATCAACGTTGATAGTAGTTTTAATTATTTTACTTACGGAACAAATTTAAGTTGAAGAAAAATTCAATAGTTTTAATAAATCTAATTTCAGGATGATTAAACCGAGATAAACAAATGGTAATTAATTTCACGAACTTTATTTTAACAAATCACTTTCCATCTGGATACACATTAATTTAGTTAAGTTCCGAAATATTTATGATTATAAATTAAAATCCATTATCAATAAAAAAAAATGTCTACGTTATTGCATTTTCATCAATATTTTTGGATTTTAACTATTTCAAATATTATATTCTTAATAATTATACATACAATATTGATCCAGCTACCGCTATCTAATATAATAAGAACTATAAGCAACGGCTAAAAAACTATTTAATTTAAAGTTAATATCTCAAAAACATTATTTCCAATAACAGTTTAAAAAACACACTAAGCAAAAGAGATTTAAAATTAAAAATCGTTAAAAAAATTGTATATGCAAGGTCTTCTTTTTGGTAAATTATAACATTATTCTTCTACATAATAAAACTGTAAGACATGAACAATATAATAGTATTTGTAAAAAAATATTTTGTTTAATAACCGTACAAGCTTTTTAGTGTTATAACACACATTTAACAACCTAAAATAAAACCTGAAACCTACCTATTATATTTTATTGTAATTTCTGATGGTCATCGGAAAGATTATATACAAACCCACTAAATACGCATCAAGTGCACTGAGTAGTTTCATTTTGTACATAACTCAACGACAAAATTATATTATTTTTGTAGAATAATTATCTCAAAAAATAATAAATAGTTTATAACTAGAATAAATAAATAAATCACAATAACAACAACAACCACTCCAACAAACAGACATATTTTGTTTCCGAATACGATATTCGTCATCGGCATAAGAAACACGACGTTGTGGGGGAATTTTCGAACCGTATCTCCACCATCTCCTTTGCTTTATTATTATTATTATTATTATTATTATTATTATTGTAGGCAATAAAACAAAATCTTTTTCCAAACATTCGCATCTGGTCTTTTCGGGCTCGAAGAAGACAGCGGTTGTTGCAGATGGTGTGCTCTATACAAAAAGGGGGAACGAAAAATTAGAAACACATTTGGAGAACACAGTCGTGTTAAATACATTGTTGGTTTAACTGAATCATTAATGGGTCATCCATATAGTTTCCGGTAATTTTTCACTAGCGATGAAACATAAATTCAGTCACACGTTTCTATTATAATTAGATATCAAAATTCGCACTATCGATGATACTAACTATAATATATTTATATTTTTTTCTTATACTCTAACGTACACTGTATTATTTAATAAAGCGAGAGGGTTTCAAATAACAATGACATTTATTATTGACTTATGAACATAGCTCTATTTTTGGAATAAAAAAAAATAAAGATTAAAATCTAAAATCCACTAATATAAATCCTTCGAACAATAGAACTTCATATAACTTCTTAAATCAGAAAAAGCTCCACGAAGACTTACTAATTTAAGTAAGACACAGGACCATTTCCTTTTCGACATTACTACGATTCTACGTTTTATAAAATTAAATTAAAACGAAACAACTATATCGTTTACTTGATATGTTTTTACAAATCACATTAATAGTTTAATAAAATAATATGTTAAGTTTTTACTTTTAAGTGCAGTCAATACTTTTAATATGAGTATATTATATCACTAACAGTAAACATAATTTAAATATATTTTATTTCCAAGATTGATTTACTTTTGAATAAATTTCTATAATTAGTAATAAAAATATATAGGATTTTTTTAAACTCTTTAAAAAGAAACCGTGTCTCTTAGAAAAAATATGAGTAAATAAAAAGAAAAAAAATTATTTAAAACGATTTTATGAAACTCTATAGTAAAATATAAAAAAATCATATACATAATTGTGCTTTCATATTTTAAACTGCATATAAAATAAGTTTTAAAACAACATAATATAGTATCTACAAACAATGTTTGCATAAAATACAAATTTTATTAAATTTAACGTTTCAAAATTTTTTTTATTCGTTGTATAATAATAAAAATAAATAATAACTGCATAAATAACAAATGTACAGTAATATAATATGTATACTATAGTCAATATTTTCACACACTTACAACGCACTGAACTGATGCAAATATACAATTAAAACACTTGGAAAAACACATAGAATATTTCTCAAATCAGCATTAGTACAATAAAACGACTGCAATTTTACTTCAAAAACGAGATGTCTGTATTACTTCACAATAATAACAACAAACCACAGAAGAATCATAAGTGATATAAGCCAAAAATGTATGCAGAAAAATGTAATAATATAATACAATATAAGAATTGAATACCTATTATTATTTAAGTAAAAATGTTACCATTATCGAAACCTGTAAATTCCAAATATATAAGCAATATTATAAAAACTATAAAAGAATTTTATAATTTCAAATTCAATTATATTAGGTGTATGTCTACTATCTATTATTACCTATTTATTTTATATCTATACATTTATTGCAAATGTTATATTTGATTGTTTTAAAATGAACACTTTGTAAATACTTATTAGTAAAGAAAAAACCACTTTGAAATGTTCGTACAATACAATTTAAGATTAATATATTTGAAGAAGTGTAGTAACGCAAAAGTTTATAAAAAAAATGTTAAGAAAGAGAAAGCTAGCTTCACTTTCTAATCATTGTTCAACAATAATAATTCTTAAATTCAAATTCTAAAAATAATACAACATTGTTTATAAAGATGCTTGAACACAATATCGAAATTATTTCTGAATATGTAATATGTATACACGAGTATTTTCATTTCATGAACCATGGTTATAGTTGCAACTATACCATCTTATAGTCAGTCAGAATTTATTATTTTTTACAGTTAATACTAATTATATAAACTTCAGTCGTTTGCATTAATTATGTATTGAATAACTATTTAAACTATAAGTACATATATTATAAACTTGCATAAGGGTATTAAGGCGTTAATAATGTACATAATATCGATTTAACCATTTTAATCTTACATGAAAATATTGTAATAAAAAACTATTGATATACGCGATATAGTAATAAATATTATTCGTTTAATATTGTAAACATGAACAATATGAAAAGCTATATGAACGAATACAAGTTATAAGTATTCAGTCTATCATTGCTCACTTCGTTACCGAGCATAGGTATTAAATTTGTGTTATATCCTTTTTAGATCAAATAATATCAAGTGCTCAAAAACTTGTATCTAAATATTTTGATATTACGTCGACTACGTATGACCTTTTATTAAAATTTAAAATGATAATATGAAATTTAAATTAGTTTCCCAGTAAAAACATAATATATATATTCCTCATAATTTGTTTTTCAACCGCATATAGGTTAGGTACCTGGTACACTATATTATTTTGCCCGTAATTTTATAAAATAATATTGTTTAAGTATGTATCATAGCTAATACAAATATACGTTTAAATTTGGTTATACTACACAAGATATAATTGGGTTTATATATTAGAATGTTAGTAAATATTAAATACATTCCAACTTCTGAATTATTATAATAAAATCTAATGAAATTTTTTTTATTATTATTTATTATTGCCATAATTTTTTTTTAGTGGAAAAAAAATGTGTTTCTTACAAGTTAAATATAAACATAAAATAAACAATAAGAATAGCACTTATAAAAACTATACATTACTAATTTTTAAATTTTGTTGAACTTTGTAGTCACGATTGCCATTATGAAGGAAAAAAATGTTGCTGCACTTTTAAATATAATATATTATGTTATCAAGATTATCTAAATATTATTTACTTATCTTAACCTATACATATACTTATATACATATTATATACATACAAATTAGCATTCGTTTCGTTGTAACGTTAAATAAAATTATTGTATGAGTTGGTAGAGCTATGAAACATGACAGTTGTAAATATTGGCTTTATTATAAATTGTAATATTTCCTGCTGTATATTATAGGCTCAATCTCTCATTACAATATTCCGTTGAAAAGCTTCAACGAATCCATTTTCCGTATCTATTACGGACATCCGAGATACTTGGAAGAATGGAAAGATTATGACAATAGGAAATGGTACTACTTTAAGTTTATACTTACCGAGTTTACTATATTTTAAAAATATTTTATGTTTATCGACACAATCACGAATAGAATTCCTATTCGATTGAGGAATCCTATTCAAAAAACGCATATAAATCAACTACTTATACGCATACTTAAATCGAATACGCATGGTTAAAAACTAGTTAAGTGAATAAAATATTAAATATAGATACGGCAAGAAAAACTTTACGATGGAAATAGTAAATAATATACGCAATATGTACTAAGGTCACTTAATGGAACACGAAATAAAGCACCAAAATCTCGTATGTGTAATGAAACCAAGCACAGTCATTATATTATATACCTAAAAGAAGAAAATCGTCAACTCTAATAATGTGTCAATTATAAATATTGTTGTACGTACAAAATGCAATTTCTAATAAATACATAGTAAAATAATAAAAAATATTTCATACAAATCAGTATAATTCTGAAACGATAGATTATCGTCGAAGCCGAATACCTCATGTTACAAATTATTTTTAACGTTAAGTATTTTTTTATTTTTTTTTAATTTACCTAATCTTAATATTATTTTGTTTATGTATACAGCACCACCAATACTTAACAAAATTAATTAAAAATTGAAAATGCTCCTAAAACCATTACAATACAACAGATTATATAAAAACAGATACAAACTCCCCATCACGCGTAATCTAAAAATGTAAACTAACTTTATTCCACTTCGGTGCAATGTGGTCGGGTAAGAAAAATACATCTTTTTTTCAGTGACATTATCATAATAAATCATTGAAAAACAACGTAGATCTGATAGCTTGTTGTGACGCTTATGGCTTATGCGCTACGAACTTGTTTTCATTAACATCAATAAAGATTCTGATTACGAAATCTCAATTTCAAATGTTTATACAATAATTTAGTTACTTTAATTTTAACACGATATTTGAAATATAAAAGTCATAATTTTATCTAAAATTACAAAAATTTACAATTTCATTTAAAATAATTTATATTCATAAATAAATTTATTTAAAAAAAAATTAACTTATTAGAATCTATAAAAATCAACAATTTATAAAAATAAGTTTTATTTATATTAAAAAATGGATAAGGTATAAAAGATTTAAAATAAGATATAATTAATTAAGACATAATTTTAAAACAACAAACGTATGATATCATGTATTATGTATAATATATTGAATTAATTGGATACGAATGTTATTATTATCTAAAAAATAAAAACTGTTCACCCGACAGATAACCAATCAGCACGCCATCGCCATTTTGTCCAAGATTTTATTTAATTTTTTTTTCCAAGAATATATATCTATAATAAAAATGCTTTTATTTTTATTATGTAGTTTACTTAAGAACCTTACACCTCTTACGTTATTTTTAAATAAACAACGAGCTTGTTATGCTTGTAATTTTTTTTTTACTTAATATAGTTTACGTTTGAAACAAGACACTTTTATCAAAATAAGTTTACAAAAAAAATTACATAATTACTTTGAATATAGTAATACGCTTTTTTGTAATAAAATAATTTTCACGTAACTAAACAAAATTAATATTATCTTGCTTCAGTAGAAATCCACTATAATTTTCCAATAATAATAATCATTTATCTATATATACTAAGTGATACATCAGCATGATCAACCCAATTGTTTCCTTAATAATGAGTAGATAAAAATTCTGATTTTCGAAATTATGAAACATACTTGATGTTAGTATATAATACACTATAATATTTATTTTAATAATATTTTTTTATGCAATTTTAAATTTGTCATGTAACTATATAAACCTGTTTTTTAAATAAGAACCATCTTTTTCTACTGCGAATTGTTAAACAGACGATTTATTATTATTATTTTTTTTTAACGATTATTAAAGGATATAAAAAAGGTTACCTTACATGATTAGTAAAAATCACCCTGTACATGTGTATAAATCATTAACCTTTTCATCCATCACAGTTAATGATTACAAGAAAATATAAAAATATGCATCAACGAGAAAAAGCTAATAGTATATTACCTAAATAAATAAAAAAAAAACATTACAAACATATTTACATAATTTCAGACAGCAAAAAAACTGTAATTTTATCTTTAATTTATTTATGCAGAATACCGCCGATGTCATGCTATAAGGTTTTCGTGTTTTTAAGAACCTCGTGACAAAGTACTAGAAGTAAACAAGAACCTTTAGACAGTAATTGGAAACTGTGTACCAAGTGTCAAAGGTGTAGCACAAAAAATAGCACTGGTAAGATTAAAAGTTGTAATGATCGTGAAAGTGAACAACGGAATAAGGAAGAAATAATAAAATAATTTTTAAGGAAAATTGTTTTCCTATGCACTATTCCCGTATTCAATATATTTCTAAACAATCCACGTTAGGTTTTGTGTTATCGTTTCTTTCAAAACAGGTCAATTTAATTTAAACACAAAATATTAAGCACAAGCTTTTACTTTGTATTAAAATCATTGAATTCATTTTATCAGAACTATTCATTACAGCTAGAGGATAATATAAAATGTAATTTGATAATTGTGATTTAAAACAAAATATAATTTAACAGTTTAAAAGTTTAAAAGTTACGAACAAGAATTTATTGCATATTATAGCTAGGTATATCTAGGTTGATGCGATATACGATAAAAGTTTAACTTTATAATTGACCTAAATACATGAAAATATTAATGCATTTATAAAACTATTATAATAGGTACCTATTAAGTTTTATATATATTGTATTATATACATACCAGGAAATCTATTTCCACTAGATAAGGGATCTTTTTAGTAAAAATTGATAAACATTAAACACTTGTAATTTCATTCTTAAATACCTGTAACATAACAAAACAAATAAAACAAATTATTATAAATATATAAAAATAATTTATTTTGGTATATCTAAATTACAAAAATAACTTAATAATTTGTAATTAATATAAAATGTGTTTCTATAATTTACATAAAAAAGTTCACAGGATAAGCGTGTCGTGGCATACAATTTTAAGTTAAAAGCAATCGGTTTTTCATGTAAATTAAAAAATAACGAAATTTATGATCCGTTAGACAATATTCGAGTCTCGTGTTCCTTTGCAGCGTTATTATATATAAAGAAAATATATTATTCTAATTTATTTAAATGATCAGAATCCCTTAAGAGAATACCAGAGAATACAATGTATATTTGTAAGATATACATTTAAATATAATAATATTGTACATTCGTTCATTTAGTTGATATATATATAAGATTAACATAATGATGATAATATATATATATTTATTTTTTATTTTATCAACAATTTTATGAAACACATAAAACTTCTTTATTGTAGTATGATTTTAATATTGTGAAGAATTATGTGATTCTTTTATAATCAATAATAAGATTGTTTTAGAAGGCAATGTAAAATTATGTAATAAACTTAGTAGCTCGACAGCAATTTTAAAATATTTCATAGACATATTTTCATAATACTTAGTACTAAATTAATTTCATCAACCGTTTATGTAGATAAAAATTAATAACAATAATAATTCATAGTTAGAACAATTAATTATATCTAACTATATTTAATGAAATACTATAATTAAAATCTCTATTTTGTATATTTAATTGTACATAAAATGTGAATTTTATATTCAACAGAAATTATTATTTCTTTTTCTACAGAAGTAATACAATAATGATATGACATTTATTATAATTTTTAAAACACGCGACAATATAGTTCTAATTATAAAACAAAAGTTATATACAATATAACAATATTGTACTTTGATTGTTTACACGATTGGAGTAAATAAAATGTATAATATAAGTTATAACCAATTACACCGAAGCAACATCGAATCACATAAGACAAACTACAACTGATTCCCAAATGCAATACAGCGCATATTATAATGGTTTCATAAAATCCCGACCGTTATCAATGATATTTCTTGCATACTGTGAATTTTTTTTTAGGAAAGATAGTGCCGAAACAATGATATTTAAAGGTTTTTAAAATCAAAATCCTACTTAGTTGCCGCCGAGGTTTACAACGTAAGACTATACGAGTACGATATACATACATACATACATACATACATACATACATACATACATACATACATACATACATACATACATACATACATACATACATACATACATACATACATATAAACGTCATATAAAACGGCAATACGCCAATACTCCATTATTGTTCATATACTGTTACGATATAAAATCAATTCTCTTTTCCTTTACTTTGTTAATATCGATGCAATTTCCCCGGGGTTTCCACCCACAGTTGTCCCTTGTTCTGCTTACACGCGTATGTTATAGGTACTCTTACCTACATTCACACTAGCTTATACTGGTACCACTTTTGGGAGAGCACCGGGCCCCTGTCCTTTTCCGCGTATGCGAGCTGTTATGTTTATTACTATTATTATTATCAACCGTCCACCGTGATGGATACGACAAAACGAGGCGATTATTATTGCACGCGGTTCGGTTTGGATACACCATGGAAATTGAATCCGATCGATTCATTCCGTGTGAATTAAATTTGACACCGACAATCCATCATCGGATAGCATTGTATGGCACGGGACAATTTTCGGGGCGGAGATACCGCCGAGATACACACATAATAGTACATATACGCGTAGTCTCTGTGAGCTTTTATTATATTATATTATATTATATACTATACACCGTGACGGACAACAGTTACGACATGGCGGTGATGTTTGCAAAGGAACGGTGAGGGTGTGCATACATCATCGACAGCATTAACACAATAGAGATCACCCTTAATCCGTCAGAAACCCTTTGTAAATAACGTAGTTTCACAATCAAATTCGCCACAAATGAGAGATTACAACAATGTCAAAACGTTGTAATTACTGTCGATTGTACCTATATTGTTTTTATCTATATACATGCGTCCAGTGTATACGCCCTCTTTGGGCGTGTTTCAAGACACAAACACAAGGGGCTGCAGCTAGAAGAACATAATTTTCAACCACGCGTTAAGGTCGAATAACAACACATACAGCAATTTTCATCATACGAATACTGCTACAGAAGTTCTATTTTAAGAAGGTAGTTGTATACTTAGTACTTACTTATATTCATTATACCTATTGGATACCCCGACTCTACTTATTCTATAAGTTCGAACGTTAATATTACCTATAGTATTTTATTAATACAATTATTAAAATAATTTAACAAGACATAAATGTCAGTATAATAATTTCACATTTGCCTGTTAAACGATTAAGCAAAACGAACATATTGTGATATTAAATTTATTACACGTCATTATATTATATAAAATTACAACTTAAATTAAATCGCCAAATTTTTAGTGTAAAAGTAGTAAGAAAAACCAATTGCGTAAGCCATAATAAGTAAATTTAGAAACTACATACATGTACATTATAGATGATATTTTATGGTTTCAACAGACTTCAAGTGCTCAGCATAGAAGTAGTTGAAAAAGAACTAAACGAATAGAATAATTGTTTGAAGTTTCTAATATTTTTTAGTGAAATTGTATTTCCGTTAAACAAATACCATAACAATAGGTCTACCGAGCACGGCACCGCACGCGCGCATAACGCGGTGACTCAGTCGACGATATCTTTTATCGGCTTATCGGGGAAAACGCATAATGTCTATAACGCAAAAGTACCTATAGAAAAACACATAATATACGAAACCCCAACAACGTCAGTCTGTTGTCACAGCTATAATACATATACGTCCGGTTAATTAATCACTACTGCCCGTTTCTCACCCCACAGAATATTTTACAGGTGGCCGCCGAACACTTGTCATGTATGTGGCAGCGACGGCGTCAGCTGCCCGTCGTCCCTATCGGACCTCCCTCCACTCTTCATTCGGACTCGTCAATAACAAATTAACCGTGGGCGGACGACAAAACCATCGGGCCGGCAAATGTGGACGCACAATTGCCGGATAACTCCACTGCGGTACAAAAACAGCCGATGACAAATTAAAATGTGCACCCCGGCCTGTTTGTTTCAATTATCGATTTATCATTCACACTATACAATATATCATACTAAATAATAGTCTAAAGTTAGCAAAATTCTACATTTTCCAAGCCCTATTGAATATATTATATCAATGTAAAATAAAAGAACGATTTTGTTTCGTATACTTTTTTATTGCAATGTGCCAATGTTATAGTTTAATGGTGCTCGTTTCTATAGGCAAAAGATGATGTATTTTATTAATTATTAAATTGTTTTATTTATAATAAATTCATCTGTTAAATATTGCAAATGCTTGTATAATTTATAATAATCATAATAAATAATAATAATGTATCATTTCAAATTTATAATATCATATTTCATAAATACATTAACAAAGTACTTATTATTTATGTGAACAGCAACTCAACTAACTTTTTTAAAATAACCAAATTTTATAAAATAATGTTTCAAAATAATAATGTATTTACTAATTCCAATAACTATATATGTTATTGAAAAACAAGTAATTTGTATAATATTATATTATATTATGTGTTATATAGATATTCAAAATAACATATGTAAACAACCCAAGAGCAACAATAGCACTATATAGATTGTCATAAATTACATGATGCAAAGAATAAGAATGTCACAGTTACATATTAAAATGTACATAATATTATATATTGTACACAGTAAAATATAACATGTACGCTTTACAAAACATGCAGGAGAAAACTCGGTATGAGGTCTTCCGTCATGGGTTATTTAAACCCCTAACGAACCCCATTTCATGTATTTCTCAATACTAACAATCAAGGATGAGTAACTGAACACAAACTAAAATTTCTAAAATGTATTATTAATCAAATATCAACGTCAAAATATTTCAGGCTTATATTTTAATGTGGTAGGTAAGTAAGTAGCAAATTCGTAATTACAAAATAAATCTAATATAAAAAAAAAAATTATATCAGAGCAGCAGAGAGTAAACTGCATATTTTAATCGATATATCGTATATATTGTATACATATAAATATAACAACGGTGCGATATTAATTTATTGTTGTGATTTGTTTGTAAAATCACAAATGCATGGCAAATTAAAAAGAATTGTTTGACCTTATACCCGCGTTTGGTTCATTTGATTTTAGTATTCTTAAGTAACATCGTATTCATTAGCTATATACCAAATCAAAATAATAAACACAACAGAGCATCGTTGGTTTATTTTTCAAATACGTCAAGCTTTAACTATGTATATATATTATAGAAAATTTAACAAACCAAGCAGAATCGAAATTACTTATTTTCCTATTATTACTAAATATTGTGAGAACTGATATTTTTTTTAGCAGACTTGATGAATTTTACTCAAAAATGTATCTATTACTACAACGTGATCAAATATAAAAAAGATACTAGGTATATACATACAACAGATTTTAAATCAATACATATATTAGTATACTTACGTTCCTCCAGATTTGTTTTATCTAGAGTATAATATTATTTATAAATATTGTTGAGTATTTGTGCAAAAATGGTACATACTAATGTTTATGTAATGAGACTATATCGTTGAGCAAAGAAATAGAAGCTATTTATAAAACAAAACAACAATATCCTACAATTGCTGCAATTGCTGCAATACAACACATCGAGAAAAATAAATAATAATAAATATTATGATTTAATATTACCAGTCTTATCATATGGTAAACCTAGCAATTTTATGTTTATTTTAGGCCCACATATTTCTAGTACCTATGCGCATACAAATGCGTGGATACTAGAGATTTTTTTATTAAAATACATATACTAATATTTGTTTGTGACATATGTTACAACGTCTTTACAAATGATGGATAGTTTAACACTCAAACCACTCGATCCTGTAGAAGGTACTACAATATACAATATGTATGTATACAATTTGTAAATAAAAGAAAAAATAGTATAAGTATCTATATAATAACATGGAAGATATAAGTATTATGGATGACCAGCCCAGTTTATACTCGCTGCAGAACGGCTTCATGTATCCGCTTTCATATCGAACGACATGTCGCGCTATATACATCACGGCGGTGACGCGTGTCACCAAGAAAAATAAATGCGAATTTATTTTTCCGACGTAAATATACGTCTTGAAGAAAGGTCTATACTCAACTTTCATTTGGGGACGGATAAAAAGCCGACGTGGCTGGTACACGTAATAATAAAATATGCCAAACGGTATTTGCGCGCCCGACGGTCAACGACGGCGTATACGTCGTATACACCCCTACACTATACGGTACTATACACCCCTACACTACTACTATACACCTATACTATACCTATACTACACCTATACTAGGGATGAACTCGCGCGTATAGTGACGGAATCAATAAACCGGAAGCGTATACGAAAGAAAGCCCCAACGGGCCCAGCAGTCGCCGCCGCCGTCGTCAAAGTCCGTGTCAACAAGCTCAGGTCATGATTAATGTATTAGAATGCTCTAGCAGGTCTCTGCTGGTCCGCGTCCTATCCGGAGGCTGCCACTACGCCCCGACATTATCGAGTGGCCGCAACGTGCTCGGAATATTGGCGCAAACCGTCATCTTCACCGCGCGTCGTTCCTGCATCAATCACCGATTCAAAATATATAAAAGTCTTTCTATATCTCACACCATCCCTCCATCAGTATCTCCCCCTTACTCTTTTCTGCCTTTCTTTTTTCTTATCTATACTCTTTTGGAGGAGGAGAATTTCTTCTCATACTACCGCATCGATCCTATTAAGTCTGAGAGACTTTAGCACGAAAATACGTCGTATTACATTTGGGAAACGACAATAGATTTCCCCGCGTAAGCAGTAATAGATATCAATGCAATGAGACATTTAGACGGAAATCATCCCCTCCGTTATTCCAAACACAAATAAATCAAGATTGAATTCAGATGCGATTATCGTAAACACCACGCACCACCTTGATTAGTCATCTCGTCACAAACTATAACCCAACAACAACAATTAAGGTATACTTATCATAAACTACGTGAAACAATTAAAATGTATAGCTATATAATATTCGTATACCCACACTCATTGTTATGGTGCTTAATTGCTTTCGTATACATTATGAAACGTTGTACTTATACACCGTGATGGATTGCTTTTTCATTTACATTATAATGGAGATAATAATATATTATAGACTTGAAATTCATTGTCAATTATGTCACTGTTCATACTTGTACTTACATACCTAATTATTTGATTACAGAATTTCAACTTTTCTCACGATATTTAAAAATCATATACATTAATAACGCCCCTTCCTGTTAACTAAATGCATTCATATTATGTGTTATATATTATTACATGTAAATACGACAATAAAAACGAATATGTTATTACTTTTATATGATTTTCACTTTTACTGTTTATATATTATTTAAACCTTATTTATGTCAAAAATATATATTTATTAAAATACGCATACAAATTACATGCAAATATATTTTTGAAATACGCATACAAAACGCACTTATATTTAAGCAGTTATAAAGTTTCCTACCCACAATCAATTAGGTCAATTACATGAAACCTCGAAAATGGCATATAGTTACGTTCTGAATAAAAAAAATCTTTACAAATATTTAGTTTAAAATATCCATTAGTACGACAATATGCGACTTCATTTTCAAATATAATGTCAGTTACCTATTCTATATATATTTTTTCCTTTAACTCAAATTGTGTAAACACTAATATTTTTCAGTAGATGTTTTTATAATATTGTATAAATATTTACAAGATAGTTTACTCTTGATTTTACCATTTTCGTCAAATATGAAAACTTTAAGACACTAAATCTTGCAAATATATTTTTAATACAATTTAATAGTTATTATCTCAATTCTTAAAATGATAATATTGATAAAATAAATCACCAATTATTTTAGACATTTTAATAATTTATACATGAAAAGTCTTACAAACAAAATTTAAAATAATTTTATTAAGTTTATCAACAATATGTACAGGTATAAAATATTATTATACTTTTCAAAGAAGAAAAGTACAATATTTAATCAGCCAATAATACCAATATTAAACTTTGGATTCTTTGATAATAAACAGTATTTATTATTTAAGCTATTTTAGATACAATAGTTTTCTTAAAATGATTGGAAATGATTTCCAATTACATTGGCAAAAAATAATGTTACCCTATAAATCCAACAGAATCCTATTAAAGATACTAACATTATAAAGAGGGGGATGTCTATCGCACTAACCCGTTCGTCATTTATAAAATAGACCACACACTTCAAACTCCGAGACTAGAATTCTAAAACAAGATAATAATATGTGGAAAAACTTCAGCGAGCAAGTGCAAACTTTGAAATAAAACATCAACGTCTAACTATTACTTTGAAAATTTTATATTAATATTGTAGGCCAAAAAAAATATATAATTTAATATATAAAATATAAAATATTTAAGAATATAATATTTACTAATTAGTAAAGTGTAATTTTTCTATAGTAAATTAATATTTTTAATACTACACATTTTACCATTTTATCTATAGAAATTTAAATTACAAAAATCTTAGTCTGTTTATCAGATATTTGTTATTATTAAACACTTTAAACACTTTACACTTAAAGAAGTCTTATACTTATAGTATTATTCTTGATTGGTAAAGACGCTATGAAGACCAATCGTGGAAGGCACCCTTAACGAGTATAAATCTAAAAATAATAAAACCATAGGGTTAGACGATCGTTTCGTCATATTTCTATATGGCCATTGAAAAATAAGGAATGTACTCCCCTCGAGGGAGTAATATGTCATTGTTTCAGCGATTTCTATTCCCCGGGAAGTACGAGGGATGTATTATTATTGACTTGTCATCCATAAATTCGGTCTCGTGCCTCAGTGTCCCGAAAATGATAAAAATCTGCACACCCCGCAGGGAAGGAAGATTCTTATTTGTCCCTCGTTTATTTTTATTGCATTACAACGCAATTGTGATGAGAACGAACCGAAATTTGTGCTCACTCTCTTTCTGTCTCAAATGATAAGTCTCAAAAATAACCACATCAAAATCAAACGACACATACATAACATTCTTTATTTAGTCGAAGACACATTAATTCTCGCACGTCTCACGCTAGTAACATATGTTCAGAATTTTTGGCTCCATACAAATATTTATTGCCATTTTGGTCAGTAAACAAACAAAAAAATAAAATATAAATTATAAATTATACGATTTAATTTTTTTTTTCGTTATAATAATTGACAAGTTTGTATTGTGTCCCTTGCCATAAGGTCTATAACATTTTGTCAGGAAATGTGTTTTGAATTTACCATTGCATGTGACGACTATCGACATTCTACTTAAATTCCTTAACCTTCGAAACAAAACCATAGTAGTGAGTATAATATGAATCGATTGGACCCTCGACGGACACCCATGACATGTGTGGCAATAAAATACCATATGTGGCGTACCATTATTATTTTTTTTTTTCATAGAGATTCGATGGGGAAAAAACATTGGGAATCTATTTTATTTTTATTATTTAAGGTCAAAAACTTGTCATAGTGTTTTTACGGTTTTAAATAAAAGGACAAATTTATGATTCTTTGTGTCACAAATTATTTACTAACTTGTATGTAATACCACAGTTTATTTTGTCAAAATACCACCGAAGTTATCTCAATAAAATGAAGCCAATTATAATTTGGCGAAATACAGTACATAATAATAAGTTAACCGTATTATTTAAATGTTTACAGCTATCGAATCTTCATAAATGTTTTGGTTAAATGCCTACTATTATATTAAAACGAGAACAAGAAAATATATTACGTTTTTTAATACGACATAATGTGATAATGTATTCGAGAAAGAGTCAACATTTATATTTTTTTAACCAAAGTATAATAAGGACAAAATCAAATGTTTAAATAATACGCCTTCTTGAGAATATAAGAAAAATTAAATGAGGTGTCATTAAGGAAGTAATGGACCGCATTGTACACCTGTCTTCATTTTTTCCTTCTTTTCCCCGAGCGACATTTCTGACATTGACACTATATATGGGATAAAGGGACACCACGCACAATACCTAACAATGTGGGAGAACGTACAATTTTAACTCATCGGGGACTCATTAAATGACAAACACTTGGCGTTCATATGTAGTTTTTGTGAAGAACACTCCCGCCGGAAAAAATATACTATATAATACTAACCAAAATTACGTATGGTTCTCTCGCAGTTCGGAAATCAGATTTCCGTCGACACTAAAATACCGTGAGACCATAAACAAGTGTGTTAAAATAATATTTTAACAGTCCTTGCAATAAAACCAACTAAAAATAATATAATTTAATAATTTCTATATTATGTGCTACCCCCGTGTTATAATATTTTTTCTTAGGTATAAAATACACATAATAAATATTATCAAAAATGAAATATTAATAAAAAATACTCCCTAATCAAATAATATGGTATAATATTATAATATCTAAAACAATAATAAATACGTAGAAGTATTGTGTAGTGCAGTAGTATATTGTGTTGAAGCGCAAAATAAATTATTAAACATGAATAACGTAAGAACGCATTTCCGTGAATTATTTTTTTTAATTTGAACACTCTAAAATTAAAAACAAATCGGATATGTTTAATTTTTATGGTTAAAACCTTTAAGCAATTCAGCACGTGGTAATCGTTATTTCATTTTCTAAAATCATTATCTCTGTCCTTGTTCAATATTATAATACTGGGTAGATATATATATGAATGTACATTATTATGGAAAAACAGACGTGATTGACTGATATTATTGTCAATATGATTTTACGGCAACCTGTCCAGATCCTAAGCCGATTTTTGAAAAGGGTTAATCCCCATCCCCAATGGTGGTAGTTTAATCCGATATTATAATTTTCGGCCCGTAAAACGTTTCCGGGCAAACGAGCAATACTGTCGCGTTCATTAGAATCCCATTATGTAGTCCGATGATACAAAATAGACCGGAACATACACCCCAACAATATACGCACCTCCTGCGTACGTTCGATCTACCCATGTCGATCGGCGAAAACCTAATGCACCGAATCTCGGATGGCCGATCTCGCATCCCCATCGCGGCCAGCCACCGGAACTCTGAGGGTTACACAATGCTCCGGGGAAAAACGATAGGGGAAGTGCGTGTGTCCTACAGGATGTGATCCTCATCGACGTTTAATTCCAATTAATTATGGTTAATTGTAGTGTTCCGAATTAACGGATGAAGAAATTTACCCTTCAAAAATATTAAAGGGCGATTATTTGTTCCCCACAATTATTAATAAAACCAACGAAGAAACCCGAAGATTATCATTCCTATACTGTATATTATAATGTTTTAAGGAGCTTTGGGATACGATGACTCAAATGGTTTATTAAATTTATTGAAATAAGATTTTCTTCGACAATATAAGTAAAAAGGTCTTGTTTAAAAAAAGAAAAATATTTTAAAACTCTAATCATTCTCGTCTGATAAAATAACAGAATTATTCATCAATATATATAGTTGGTAGTAAACTTAAAGCTAGTATCTAATAATTTAAATATTATTTTAAATTACTTATGGTTATTGATGTTACTTTTAAATAATTACAATATAAGTATTATAGTTATTCTAAAAGTTAACATAACTTTATTATATATTTCAAATAAGTAAATTACATATTAAAATATTAAACAATGAGACTGTAAAAAATCCTAATATTAAACACAAAATATGCAATACCTACCAAAATAAAAATTTTACTAAGCATTTAGGAATTATTTTATATTATTTAGAAGTTAAATAAAAGAATCCAAATGCTGGTTCACAATATTATTTTACATGTTTTACAAAGCTCAAAAAATTGTAAGAATCAAATAATTATACAAAAATATGAAATTGTAAATTACCTTTTAAATATTTATCATTATAAATATAAATTTAACAAAAAGATTCAGTATTTCAGGTGATTTAATCTTTCAGAATAATTAAGCAACCCCATTTTACAATACAAAATAAGTCTGGTATATCGTTTAATTATTAGATCACAGCATATCTTAATAAAATCAGCCAACACCATATTGTATTGACGAAGGCATTCCTAATAATAAAACCTTATAGGATTATTTATGCGTATGGTTAACATCTAGTTTCAAAATAATATCATAGAATTAAATAAGTAACTCTCAAGTTGAAACGGTCAAACTAAAATGTCTTGAATACTACATATCAAATGGGAAAATTGTCGACCCTGCTTTTAATATTTTACATGCATGTATAATGTATAGGTAGTATAGGTACATATATTCCTATATTTTTGAATAAATATACAAACTGTGTAATACATAACATTATAGTATATATTTATCTATAATCTACAGATGTTCATTGGGCAAAATGATTAAGGGAAATAAGAATAAAACTGTAATATAAAGACTATTTGCAAACCTTTATATTATACAGTTCACGCGATGCGTATTGTAAAATTACAACGTCTTTTACGCCCCTTTAATTATAGGCTAAAGCACGCACAATAAGTTCGGCACGGATTTTCATTTGACCTGGATTTCAAATGCTTTTCGTTTTTCAAACATAAGTGATTAGCAAATACCAATCAGGAACATATGTCTTTTTTTACTCTTTCTTTAATGGGTGTTACCTACCATCACGACCGTAATAAAAACGTTTTAGACAATAGACTCATTAAGCAATACAATGAAATATGACTCATGCATAGACAGACGGAGAGGGAGAAAGAGAAACAGAGTGAGAATGAAAATAAAATGCATAATAATAACAGAATTGAGTGATACAGTAAGTAATATGATGTTAAACTACCGTGTATAGTGTATATACTTATATACATAGCGTGAACAAAAACGTTCAGTATAGATAACGATTATGTTTAATTTTAATAAACTCATGACATCATCGTATATTAGCCACTAAATCAATAATATATAATATACAGTATTTACTATTTACACTCCACAAAATATTAAATAAAACTACACATTTATGTAAAAGAAATTAAGTTTAATAATATGAAGTATTCAATAAGTTATAATTTATAACACTATTTATAAAACAATAAAAACATAAAAATAAATATTTCAATCAACATGTAATACATTTTCAAAAAAGAAAATGTATAATATGATAATAAATAAATATTTCGTTAATTATTAAGCATATTTAACCCGTCGAATAATTGAATGCATATAAACCTTCCCACATTAGTAACAAATTAAAAACTTATAATTTTTTAATATTTACTAATCTCAAATTAAATAAAAACAAATTTTAAGATTGTATAATCGTATTTACAAATAAAATTATACAGCAATAAAATTAAATATAAAAGAAACATATTGTAAATAATACATATATTATAATATGTATAATACTATATTTATAGTGATAATTTAATACAATAAATAATTTGAATAAAGATATGAAGATCTAAACGGATTAAATGCAAAAAGAGTGAGTCACGTCATTTAAAAAAATATATAAATAAAATTAATCCATTTGAGATGAAAAACAACATATGATTGTAGCACCACCATACAAATATCGTATTTGAATCATCATAAGGATACATTTAATATTTGTAAAGAAATTTGTATACGTTACTGATCATTAAAACCTTAAACTGTAAGGAATTAAAAGTAATTAATTTTCTAAGAACATTAAGTTAAGTTAGGTAATCAATCTGTAATCAATGAGTAATATTTTTTTTATTTTTGTCTATCGTACTGACAAAACAATACAAATGTGACATCTGAAAACATATTAAGTTCATTAAAATGCTACTCTTGTAAGTCGATCGAACATCCCAATTTAATAATGTAATCAAATTAAGTAAATAATATTTTAAAAAAATTTCAATTTTTATATTTATTAGCTTAGTGATTACAACAAAAAATAACAAATACATTCATTTTATAGATATTTTAACACGCATTTAAGTAACATAATATCATCTGAATATTTTTTTTTTATCTTAACTTGTCGCAATATGCATAAAATACCACTAGGGATGTAATGTTAATTATGAAAGTTGTCTCACTTTTTTTTTAAAAAAAACTTTCAAAAAGTACTTCCTTCATTACGACATAACTACTACGAAAACTTTACCACGTTACAGCCTCAAAACAGACCAACTAAACTCAATGAATATTTTTTAATGTATTAACAGAACTAGTAAGTTTTCACACACTTAAAATAAAAATTACGAACATAATATAAAACTTCTAGATCAAATTATTATGAAACTATACATTTTAAAGAATTTTTAAGTCATTATAAATAAAACTGAATTGTTGCATATTTTATAGTTTCTCAACTATTAAACTCAATTAAAATTCCAAAAATAATTTTTATTTTTAATTATTATGAGTACATTATTTATCTTGTAAAGATTTTGCAATTATAAATCATGGTTTTAAATTGTATTTTATATGTATTTTTGTTTATTGATGATTTTGCTAATTAAATACCTGTTTTATAGTAATAGTATTAAATTCAGTACCGCAACTGGTGGGAGTGTTGGGGTTGCATTGCATCTCCAATGAGACTTCATCATTTCATGAGAGGCCTCCAAGACTTCGACACTAAATTATATTTATACATATAAAATTTGATCTACGCCTAGGCCTCTAAATTCTTAGTTGCGGCACTGATTAAATTAATTATGCATTATAAAGTACTGATTACTTTTAATACAGTAGTTAAAATAATATTCCCATTTATCAATATTTTTTTTAATTATTCCAAATTTAAATATTTACAAAAATGTAATCAGTTTTAACATACAAAAAAAATTGTATGGGTATACAATAATACATTATTAGAAAGGGTTTCAAACATATCTAATAGGCAATGAGCGTAACACACTAACACATCATCGAAAACCACAGTTATCCTAATTTATTATCAATATTTTCCGAGATACATTTTAGAGTCATACATAATGTGTTCAGAACAAAGAAAGGACTAAGGTACAGAAAAAAAACCTGTTAATTTTGGGTTACTTTAATAGATATGCTTATTTGACAATAATAAATGAAATATACTTAAACAGTTAGTTGAGCCAAATTATTATTTTATTTTTTTTAAACAGTTTTGCATATTTCTAGTACCTATAGGTATAAAACAAATACCTACAGATAACAATATGTCTCTTTAAATAGAAATGTTCTTTCGATGAGTACAATTTCTGAGCACTATACAATTATGTATAATGAGTATTTACATAAATGCAAACTGCAACAAACATTTACAATAATTTTGTTCATATTTTATGTAAATTTTCAATGAAAATCTAATAGAAATTGTAAATAAATGAAATAATTTTTAAATAGTAAAAAATATGTAGAACAATGCGGCGAATAAAACGATATGTTTATTATTGATAATGGTTTATTGATTTGGTCAATTATTTTTCACTAAAAGAACCGTGTTACTATCTGCGGTTTAATATGAAACCACCAATAGAAAATAAAAATGTAAATACTGTTGAAGTATTTAAGTTTATGTATTTCAAAATTGTAAAATAAATAATAAGAATGTTCTATATTCTGTTTTGATACAAAAATAAATACATAAATATTCAATAATACGAAGTATTTACGATTTTATCAAAATGATATATGAGTACCTAGTTAACTTTTAAATCGTACATTGTTGGGTTCTATCACTGGATGGCCTCCCTCCTCGTGTATTTCATGTTGTATAATTATTTATTGTATAATCAAATTTGGTTATTATGCCTTAGTAGCATAGATTTTAAATATTCTTTTAAATAAAAAAAAAAAAAGATCGTACATTAAAATTACAGTAAAGACGTTTCATCAATTATTAAAATATAGATCATTGATTCATTTTAATAAGCATTTTTAAATGCGTTAAATTCCAGACGATTGTAATTTAGTTAACAAATTTTAATCTGGATCAAGAGTAGTTTTATTTAGGTCTTAAACACCGGGTTTCCAAATTATTTTTACCTCCTCCCTTGTCTTATATTTATTTCTTGTTTAAATTTTTATTTAGCATATAAAAATCAGTCATTTTTAACCTATTTTAATCTAGAGGTTATTATTTGATATAGTGATAGGTACAATGTTATAAAAATACACTAGTAATGTGAAGTTGTTAATAATATCATTAGGTACGTATCTGATTAAAATTAATAGTCTTCAAACAAATATAGTTTTTACACAACTATATTATATTAGTCTACCGACGTTTCATTACTAAATAAAATATAACGATAATCCAACGTCAATCCTGCAGGATTACCTATATATTTTGCCAAATTCGATATAAATGTGTTTTACATTTTTAAACATACACTCAAATATTAGTTTTATATTAATTTTAAATAAGTTAGATTTGAAAAAAAAAATATTATATAGCGTAGAAGACCGGAGGGTGGAGCTATGATGGATGTTGGTATCAACTAGTCAAATAATGAAGAATTTTATATTTCAAAGAATTTTGAGCAGGTAGTGTCGCAAGTGAAGTACTAAGTAGAAGTACTAGTTATCGTAGGTATACATAATATATAATATTTTATAGGCATTTATACTCGCAAACAAATACATAGCCATATAGGTATATTTTGCTTTGAACTCTAATTATAACCAACATAAACGCATTATTTCCGGGCATTTCGCGCGAAAAGTTTGTAAAAATGTAAGGTTAAAAAAACACGACGACAAAGACAAACGCCGCCAAATAAACTTTTATAATCGCACAAAACATTATTATATTGATATTATCGTTATAAATATATATGGCTCGCGCACCGTCAAGGACGTCGAGTTTTTGCGTGTCCAATAGTGACGTGGATAGAGGGTGTACATTATAATAATTTACGAGTACAAACGATAGTAATAATATATAATAATATCGTCGTACATCGCCACTAGTCGCGCCACTCCTAAACTCCTATACGCGTACATAATAACGATATTATATATTATTATTGTTTCGTCTTTGTCTGGTCTTTTTTTTCGCGGAGGCAATATTGTAATGATATGATGATACATACTCCGTCATGTACAGACACGCGTACGGCCAACCAATTCAGCCAATTAAACGGCACTTATTACACAATTGTACATCGCCGACGTGAATAATATTCCGTCGGGCTGTGCGACGGGTGCACGACATACGTTTCCGCCGCCCGCCCAAAACTATAGTTCGGGTTCGGAATATTATTATTATTATTATTATTATATTTTATGTGCGCGTGGTCGGTCGGTCCGACCGTCGGTTCCCACGCGTTCGTCCTCAACGCTATAACAGTCACCGCCGCGGGTTACCACGTGTGTTCGTCGACCGGTGCAGTGCTGCAGAATAAAAGATCCAAAGAAGAAAACCACCTCCCCGGTCCAGCGACGTTGTCAACCAAACAAAATATATAAATGCATAATATACTTTAATAACTACTCGATGGCATATCACGTGTATTTAAAAATTAAAATTATCGTCGATAAACTATTTGGTACATCGCATTCCGTTACAATATTTTAAAATAGGTAGTGATAACTATCTATTAATATTCCATTGATTTTTATTTTGGTTTAAAATATTAGTTTATATACCTATATACTTAGAATTAAATTACAAGTTTTGATAGTTCAACTGCAGCATACTCTTTGAAACAAATATTTCTAAAACTTATTTTAAAACTATCGGCATTTTTGTACAAGTATTATAATTTACGTGCGTTGATAATCATCATTAAAACTTTTAACCAAGTTCTTAGACGACTTTTATTTATTTTTATTTGTTAAATCACCATAAAATCTTTATTTTTATTAATATACCATTCATCCTAAATATTTACCCCAAACCAGATATTTCATACGTTATTGACTGATTCTGCCATCATAACGACGACCATAACGATTCGAATAGTACATTAAAACTTCGAATCATTTGCTTTACACAAAGATTAATGGTGCCGGTTAATTATTCGCGGATTGAGAAATAATTCATCGTTCCGTGAGAAAACCTTATTGAAATAAAAACTGGTCATTATAATTCAGATATATATATTTTAACTCCACCAAACTCCGCCTATAATTTTTTGATTCTATTGGAACGTCACGTAATTAATCGCTAACAGATTTAAAAATACAAAACTCCCGCCATGCAAGAAACCTACCTATAGCCGCTATATAGCTATATTCAAAACGCGATTCCCACGAAACTGGATCTAGTTTTCATCATCACCGGACCACGTCTGGCCAAATATGATGCAGTTTTGTCATATTCTCACATCGTCCGTGTATTATTGTATTATAATACATTCGACAATAACAGTGTACGTAATTCAAATCGATTTGGAGGGAACGACGAAGAAATAGTCATGCGAAACCAACAGTTATTTCGGACGTCTGCGCGATTCACGGACACATCGAAAATCGTAAAGTTTGTTTATATAGTCATTACACGCGCGCGTAGGTCGATAATGACGACGATACGAATTTTCGGTACCTATCACGTCACATAGGTATACTAAACACACACTACACACAAATACACGGCACTATAGGTATGTATAACCGAAAATTATACGATAATAAAGACCGATTTTAATGAAAGGTTTAATAAACGGATTACGTAGGAACATAAAAGTAAAACATAATATATTATACATACAAGTGGAGTGAGCGTAATAACATAATCGCAAGTATAATTATAGTGGGTAATTCACCAAACATACTCCCTCTCTTTTTCTCTGATAATGTAGTTATTCAAAATCTAAATTTTTTAAATGTTTAAATATACCTAGTTAAAGACCATATATTTTCTAATGGGATCCTATATTTTTGCAACGATTATAAAATTATATATACGTGCGCTTTTTTAAATTATTTAAGATTGATATAATTAAATATATTATATTATATAATATATATTTTATATTATTATGTAAAATAATAATTACTCCCATTAGACCCATTATAGACATTCGTGTAGAAGATTCTCGCTTACCAAATTCAATTTTAAACGGCCAAAGATATATTACCTTCATAAATCCCAATTCCTGGGCACATCATATTATAGGTATTGTGAAATTATTTATACTTTTACCGAAAGAATATAATGTTGTTATTTTTTGTGAACTGGTTTTAAAATATATAATGTGTAAATATTAATGAATTTCCATCATATATTCAGTTCAACTTTTTAATTTTTATAAATATTATATAACTTAATTTTTAGACATAACATATTATTTATGTATTGTATACATTATAATATCTAAATATTATTATAAATCGTAGATTACGTTACCATATTTTTGCACATATCTTTATTATATTTGATTGAAATATTTTAACATACCTGTAACAAATTTAAAAAAAAATACGATTAATAAAATATCCATGAAAAATGATAAACTTAAATTAATATACAAAAACGCAGTTATTAAATCTCTATATCTTGCATACTATATTAATATATAATAAATAAAAAAGAATAATATTGTCGCTTATTTTAAGTAGCGACGTTTAATAAAACAAAAATGATTATTGTAAGCTATATTCGCTCGGTACAAATTGTATTTAAGTCCATAACATTACCATAAATACGCCCATGCCAAACACATTTTACTATATCACTTGTGTGCGGCATGTACTCGTAAAAAAAAAACCAAACTCCGAACCACCCATTTTTCGACCCTTTCCAATATACTAACTGCAGGCGAGATACTCTAGCTTTATAAGTACACAGAGAGTAAAAAACTGCCGAGGGAATCAATTGGACAGAGTGGAAAATAGTATTAAAAAAGTACATTCCTGTGCCATTGAATATTATACTCTTATGAATTTAAAATGAGAAAAATATGCATTTATAAACCCCAAGTTTCCCCACAGGGGTTTTAGAAACCGTGGAATGATGATAAACCCACCCGGTTACCCTTTATACACTCAAAATGCATACGTTGTTTTTTCTAATCGTATATAATATTATTATATCATTCATTCAATTTGACCACCGGACTTTAGAATACAATTCTTCACGGCCGAAAACGTTACTGTTGAGTTCACCGACACCATTAACGCTTTACTCGATAGGTATATATTAAACAACGTAATCGTCTTAGATGACCCGCAACACGCCACATCAATAATATACCTACTAGGTATATACGTCTTATTTATATATTATTATCGCATATCGACAATGACGACCTCATCGCCGGAATTTGACGACGTTTCAGTTTAAACTAATTTCCGCGCGTCAACAACGCGATACGATAATAATATTATAGTACATAAAAAAATACTTATTCATAATAGGTACATTATCTATGATATTATACCTAAATTTTATGCGGTCCAAACAAGTAATACTCCGTCTATATCTATACTGTTACTAACCGTCTGTTAAGGTATTATAATAAGAATAAAATACTCGTACTCTGCAACGGTGATGGAAACATCATATAGTTATATACTATATACATAACTGTATAACACTAAGACGGTGACTAGAAATCATATGGTCTTCTTCTTCGTTAACTCGTTCGTTTTTGGCACACGCGACTTATATCACACACGCTCGCCTTCCTTTGATGACGCACACCATCCCCCACCCCTATCACCAGATCATTCTGTTTTACACCCGCCAGCGTCATGCGTATGTATATAGTTCACTGAAGTGGACAAAATTGACGATATCAAAACAATATAAAATACATATACATAATCATACAACTACGTAAGCGGCGTATACCAGTGCCAGTGGCATGTGACGGACGTCTATAATACGTATAGATATTTCCTTAGAAGCAATATTTTAAAGGGGAGTATAGCCGTAGGGTTGGTTTGCGCTGCAAAAACATTCTTGGAATACATTATGATACGATATCAGTTATATAAAGATTCAATGTGTTTGTCCTGACGTTTCGTTAATACATTCAAATTCCACGTTTAAAATTATTGTGTTATTGAATACATATTTAGACGGCGGTGAAACTGTTCAAAACAACTCTCAGATGTACCTATATAATAGGACCCAAAATTAATAGGAAAAGAGAATGAAATGAAATCGTGTCTAAATCGTAATAATATAATATTCACGAAATGGTCTTGCGTTGAAAATTTGTAACCAAATAGGGCCGTATTAACATCTCCTCAAATTCTCAATATATGACTAGATTAAAACAGAGAGACGGTGACAATTTAATCGGTTTGTATACTGCATATATTAACTACGTATTAATCAGTGGTGTAGCTAAGGAGGAAGAGGGGCTAAAGGAGCTATATCCCTCCCCATTGGGTGTATTTTTTATATTGTTTTGAAATATTTAAATTTAAATATGGAAATTGTCTCACAAATTTTAATTATTTAAAATGGTAAATACGTTAACGGCAAATTAACATTAATATGTTATCAGTATTTTTGTTTTGTTATTGTTTTTGATTTTCAAAAACTCAAGTTAAAAGTATTTAACCCCCCCCCCCCCCCCATAAAAAATTCTGGCTACGCCACTGGTTTTAATATAGGTAAATTTTAAAAATATCAATAGTTGTACGCTATTAGAAACGTCGTCGCCGACTACAGTATTTATATATCGCACACGAAACCAATGCATCAATAATGATGATAATAATAATAATTTATACTTTCACCACTCGTACTCAAGAACACGATAAGTTTACAGAATATTATTTAAAATGCATTATAAACATCCAACGCAAATACTATGATTATTTTACCATAATAAGACAATCATTTTTTCGGTCATCCTTTGTGGTTGTTGTGTAAATTGTAAAAAATAACACAAAATAATCTATAGCTTCTTCTATAGCTATATTATAGATAAACACGATGAGCGGAGACATACGCGACAAACGTGATTGTTCAAATGCACATAAATTGACTGAGATAACCGAGTGTCTTACAAGAGAGAAAACCCGTTAAAAAAACCACCTCGATGAGGTACGAGTTGTGATGGCTCTCAACGACGAAAACGTGCCGGCGGACGTGACGACCGCCGCAGCCACCGCTACCGGTCCAAGAACAATAGACCGGTAACGTTCGTGAAACTACGGTGACGTTCGTCCGCGGACACTTAGCAACAGACAGAGGCGGTGGCACGTACCGAAAAACTAGAGAACTCAGAAAGAAAAAAGAAATACTTTATTATGTGTACAACACAACGCGCGTAGACAATAAAATAAAACGAAAAACATAATATTATATCATAGCAGGTATTATATTCCTCGACACGGCTCCGTCGAATAGCAGACAGTTTCTGCACATACATATTATCGTGAAATTATTAAAAACACAACAATACTAAATCCAGTTGAAATGTTTTTTTATAATAATACTTTTAAAAATCTGTAAGCGTTTTACGCGTTAGACTACTATTTTTTATCATTTGTATATGGTTCATACTTTTCGAAAATGCATTTAGACCGTATTGTACAACATCATCATCATCATCATCGTCGTCGTCATATTATTATTGTACAATATAATAACATGAGTACAGTATAATAATATGTACACGTTACACCTATAATACGAGTATAATATACTATATTATTATACCTAATCGTAATAACGTTTGTCCCCGAGAACGACGGCGGTGACAAATGCGTTTCCAAGAAATGTCTGACCACCCACCGTTAACAGAAGCCTATACGTATATATATATTGTGTTAATCGTATGTAATATTAAATTGTATATCATGTATACATGATACCCATAAACAGTTGTATAAAGTTTTACCAGCCTATTTTTTCGATTTTTTTTTGTTTTTATATTTTTCTATTCGCAGTTTATTAAAACGCAGCCATAAAATATTTTACCCTACATTAAACATTAATAGTTTCCGATTCAAAATGCCCAACAGCACGCTATACGTAGCTTAACGACACTTTATAAAGAAATCTGTCGGCATCGCAATTTTGAAAGGTCACGACTAATTTTCGGTTTCAATTGTAAATTATACTATACGTGTTTTTTTATCAAACCTACTATAAAAAGTAAGTAACCTATTAGTTCATTTTATATACCTACCCAAGAGCTCAGAATATAGTACCTGACCATTATATTATTACTTTTCATCATTGAAATTCCGACTATAACCAACACTTACATAAATATTGATATTTTTACCACATTCACTCGATTAATAAAAATAAAACTTTGGTATTTCTTACAAAATTGTATTTTATGTACTTTAATCCAGCGCGACGGTAGTGGCGCGAAACTAAGTAAAATAAAATTAGCGTAGTAACCGCTAAATAACGTATAACAGGAAACCAAGTTGTACCATTGAAATATACCGTTCTAATTTTTGTTAATCCATTGGCCAGCTCTACAGGGCAAACGGCTGAACATATAAAATCGTATAAGGTATCAATCGATTAGAAATATTGTGCAGATGGGAACAGAGGAACTCTCAAGCAGATTAGTGAGATAACTTAGAAATTATAACCAAATATTATGTTCAAGTAATTTTAAGACTGATTTTGCGTACGCAACGAAAATATTGTAAAATATATGTTTTCCGATTCACCGCTTATCAATTCCCCCACTCATATTACTGCGGCGACGACGACACCTGACCCACGGCGTTTGCAGTACCGTTTGCATATACCAATTTATAAAAATGATCAAAATTTATCTTCAGGTTTAACAGTCAAAATGAAATTGCAACTTTTTTATAAAAATCACACCAAAAACACTTCGTTATATAACTCCGTGTAAAAAAAGCTAAGAAAAAAAATGTAATGTAGTTATGATTAAATCTTTAAAAGACATGATATAACATGGAAACTAAGTAAAATGCCACTTAATAATATTACAAATACCTATGACGACAAATAAAATCAATTGTAAAGTTAAATACTTATTCAACATATTACTTGGCAGGAAGTGTACTTAAATAAATACAAATAAGTAATCACTGTAGTATTTTTCGTAATTAATAATTTATAAACAATATGCGTGTATAATATAAGTGACATTTTACTTAAATTTCATATTATATCACGTCTTTTAAAGATTTAATCATTACTAAATTTAATTTTTTTAACTTAGCTTTTTTTTACACGGAGTTATTACGAAGTGTTTTTGGTGTGATTATATTATACAATAATACAAATAATGAAAAATAAAAATAAATTTTTTTTAAATTACCCTTATAATGTGTTGTACTATTTATTGTAGCCTGTAGAATACCACAAGTTAACTAAATACGTTTACTGTAATAACATTTCAAATTAACATCCCACTATTCACCCTAAAATCTACCATTATAATTTATAATACATAATATACAATAACACAATTAATAACCCTTGTACGTACAGCATTATTTATTTAGGTATCTTGTTTTTAGAGTCATTATTTTTTTAATTGGGTTTCATTCTTTAAACAACCGTGTGGGACAGTTGCTTTAATATTTCGGTTCCACAATAACATTAAATCCACCATAGCTACCAAAAATAAAAATGTCTATAATGTGTACAATATATATACAATTGCGCTACGTAGACATAACTTGAAGACTAAACACAAGTTTAAACTATTATAATACAATGCTAACTGTTTTCAAAATTAAATTATATTGAAACGTTGAACTAGCCAATATTATTTCAAGTATACACGTAGTCATTAGTATTATTATATTATTCATCATCATTCATTACGTACCAAAATTATATTTGACATTATTACACTATAGATATTACACAATGTATTGGGTGGTAATGGTTTTATATTATAAAATGTCATGCTTAAGAAATTGTAACAAATCGTGGTATTAACGCCATTGGTGGTACATTATCATGGCATTGTTCCAGAAAAACGAATGCCATTGGTTTTATGAATAAACACAGTTATTTAGTCTTTTAGATGGGTGCGTAAATGATTTCAATAATTATAAATTAGTATTTATAAAAAAAAGCCAATGATTTTTTTTTTAAACCAATAATCACGTCTGTTTTTTTGTGTCAACAATTTACATTCTTTGTTCATATAGCATCCATAATTAGACTATAATACTCACGTACGCGTTCATGCAATTGTCATATTATGTGTATATGTATATACTATATATTAATCAGTAATAATCGAATAAAATAAATACTCTGTCAACAATTAATAAAGTACCTATTATATATAACATAATGGCCGACATCGCAACGAGGAAGTCAAGGAAAAAACTATTTGATCTCAGTCAAAAAAAAATATGTATATGTTTATTGAACATAGTTAACATTCTAAACGGAAACTACGGACAAAGCGAGAAAAAAAACTAATTCCGTACAACCCGCTTTATAAGAGGATGACGCCACTCGTTGAACTATATTATATCCGTGCTGTGTCCGTTATGTCTATACATACATTTTGTAATAAGCAGTGGCGTGGCTTACCATTATTTCAGAGGCAATTGATAATGGGAGGTCGGTTCCCCTTAATTTTAAATTGAATGTTATACTCTATAGATAATCAATACTGATCTGAAATATATAATTAGTTGTATTATATTATTGTACTATTGTGCATTAATTAGATCAGTTTATGTTATCCCCTCCATAAACCACTTTTTCCATCTATAGTAGCGGGTGAGTCCTTGGAATATTTTTCTTTGTCTCTAGAAAATTTTTAGTTCGCCACACCACTTGTAATAAGTAATTAAAACGATCTGCACGGGTTTCCAGGTCAACATCCAGAGTTATATTATATAGATATGATTCAATATCACCATATATTAAATCAATGTATATTTATATTATGTTTTGTTAACTTTTAGGTCAAAGAGTGCCTAGTATACCTACCTATACGAATTATTGTAAGATTAAAGGATATGCAAAAATATATGCAGAGCATGGATAGGCCCTAATACGAAAAGTAAGTTCTCAACAATAATATGTTTCGCACATGGTGCCCGTACATACGAGGACAATAATAAGAAGTGATAATAAATCGATATGTAAAGCGGATATTGGAAACACGAGACGCATAATATAATATAATATAATTTATAATATTTTTACGTCGTTCAAAGTCATCGTATAAGTTTCCGTCGCACTATAGAATACTATATTATGTAGAATATAGTATATACGTTGTGCAATACAACTAATACACTCGACGACAGTTTTCTCTGTAGCCACATTGTTCCATGGAGCCCATTACCTCCCTATAATGCCATGTTATCGTGCAGACGACGATATAGCAACGGTAAACGCCGACCGTTCGAGGAGTAAAAGTTGAAACTCATTTTGCACCGCGTGTTGTCAACACACTCGGCGGTGCCTGTGGATGACATTCGATTCCCTTTGAACGCGTTGTTCCCGTCTCCCCTTAGAATATATATATTTTATATTTTTTTTTGCCATCTGTAATTTCTCGGAGAACGCCATTACTTTTCACGCTTCCGGAGTGTTGTGTCTACTTATCATTGTGAGTATATATAAATATATATATATTTCATTATACTTATTTTCACCGAGTTTTGTGTTACTCAACCACCCCACATTCCTATCTCCTTTTCCTTAAAGAAAAAACCACACCGTGGCACCAAAAATAACTGGTAGATGATAAGAGGGAACCAGGAAAACGACTAGTCAACTAAAAGGAAAACTAATCGTAAAAAAAAGTTAATTGGGGAAAATGTGAGAAAAATTCATAAAAACTTGCGGAGATCATTGACATGATAATAATGTGCTTATTTTTTTAATCCTAAATAAACGTTGTCAGTAAATTTATATTAATACACGTTTATCCAAATCGTTAGTCATGTATACACTTTATTGTCAGAGGGATATATAATGATATATGACATTTAAAACTAGAATCATATTTTTTTATTGAAAGACGAACCAATCATCATAAGCATTCAAGGACAATAATAATTGATTGGTATGAAAAAGATGCAATAGATAGTTAAACTATTCTGATGAATAGTTTAAATCGGTGTTGAATTTGTCATGAAGTGATAAATTAAATACTATTCGAACAGTTAAATATAATAGATATATTTATTTTGCGAAATAAGACATTGGATCTTAGAAATAATATTTTAATCGTGAAAAATAATTTGATTAATGGTTGTGAATATAATGACCAAATAATATTCTTAATAAGTTAGACAAACCAAACAGCCAATCTCTATTAAATTGAAGTAAAATAAAACTATATGTCAAGGTAGATTAATAGTTAAGTTAAAGTTAAAGATAATTGTACAAATATTAAATGTATATAAATAAATTTAGACATGGCATTCTGACAGCAAATTTCTTGTTTAAGACATTTAATTATTAAGTATCACAAAAAATAAATAAAAATAAACATTGTAATACTGACGTTTTTCTAATATTTCATCTGATAAAATTTCACTAACCCGCTTAAATACAAGGGGTGATTGATTGTATTCATTTGGAATTGAAATGAAGTTATCTAAACTTAAGACGTGATAGGTATTTAATTGGTATTTATTGTTACTTTCTCTTATAAATTTGGGGTCTTAAACTGGATTTTTTAAAACAATTTTATTCAATACAATACTATTATCCAAATTATAAATTAGTTAATTTCAACCATTTTAATTAAATTTAGTAACATGTTTAAATAATATATATTGCCATAGATTCATACATGAATTATTTGAAATTATTTATCTAAATAAATATTATCCAAATTTAAACTATAAAAATATTTTTTATAGAACACTTTTCTTATCATAATTTTAATTAAAATTCCAATCATTACATTAGAAAATAAGCATTTAGAAATATATTTTTAATTAATTTAATAAAATTACGTAGCTGTTAATATATGTATTACCTTAACTGCCCAATTATTATGGCAACAAGACGTGAACTTTAATAATGATTAATAAATCTTATAAAATGTAATTTTTATTTTCCAAGACAAAAAATTTGATTCAAAATGAGTCGATAAATAAAATCCGCAAAATATCAAAATGAACCTAATAGTTTTACAGTTATCTATTGACTATTACAACAAAATCATTGCTTACAGAAGTCTATTGTAAATATTATTTTATTTAATACTCTTAAGTCGTGCATTAATAATAAAGGAAAAACAGCATAACCAATAATAAAAATTTATGGTAACAAATCTATAAAACATAAACGAACATACTACGAAATTAAATAACCTAGTACCGTTTGATAAAACGATAGCATTCCCACATGTCAACGCTCTAAAAGTGTTTATATTATTAATCAAATATTATTCTCAAATTAAAAAATTGTACAATTATTTTTTTAAATCATTTAAATTATAAAAACAGATATAATTTAATAACCACACTATAAAGTATTCATTGACATTATATAATTATAGAATATTAACTAAACACAAATATAACAATATAATATAATTAATCAATATAACTATTGAACAAAATCATCTTAAAAACTAACTAAAATGGTTTTATTAAAACTAATATTTTAGGTATCTAACAATCTCGGAGCATAATATATTAGAGTTGGTCGGTACGAAAGATAATAACAATTTGGTTAAATAAAAATATAGTACAATAATTATTAAAGATAATTAATAAATAGCAAAACATAACTACAACGAACGAAAAAAAGAATTTCTTCTTAAATTCTAAAATTATACGACTAATTAATAAATATATAAATGTCTTTACATTTATCAATTTATATAACCACATAGTTTCTAATATTTCTATGAAATCATACAAAAAAGTATTTCGTATAGTGACGTATACGGCATTTTTTCTTTCTATCTTTATCGACGTCATGTAAAAACCATTTAGTGCAGCGAACAACACGCGTCAGTTGCGATACTATCGAATTTTATTTTTATTTTTTACTTTACGAGGATAAAACTACCGGAACTAGAGAAATACCACATTTTTTTTTTATTTGTTCTTCAGGCTTTAAATCCGTCATCGCGATTATTATACATAGTACCCGGCCGCGGCAACACACCAAACTGGAAGTAAGGAAAATAGACACACTGTGTTTTTTTTTGTCTGCTACAGCTACGGATTCCCGTTACACAGTCTGCTTTACATGGATACAAACAAATACCTATATATAATATATATATATATGGTGGTAACGGTAAAGCGCTCACGTCCAAACACTATAGCCATTAAACCAGTTAAAGGAGTACTCAAGACGGCCGTAACATAAATCCCCCAGTCGAACAGGTGTGTTTAAACCGTTTTATTATGCTTAAGGCAGGAAAAGCGCGGAAAAATCGAGTTTCAAAAAAATAAAAATAAAACCTAGGTAATAATTCTTTAGCGATGTTTATCACTCTCTACTCTCTTCCCATCAACATTTACTTTGGTGTAAAAATACGGGGAAGGGTGCATGCCAAACGCCAGGATTTGGCGCACAAAGCACCGATCGAATGCAAAATGCGCGAAATGACAACAATAGGGCGAATTTTCAAGAGCCACAAATCAAACCACACCCTCGCCCATCCAATGAATAAAAAAAATAAATATTTTTAACCATAAAATATTCTTAGGATACGATCTATTTAAAGCCTGAAAGTATATGGTCGTTAAGTTTGAGCACTCTGAACAAACTTTTTTTTGTGACTAAACAAATTTCTAACTATCGCTCTATTGAACCTTGATATATTTTACATTTTTGATTAAAAGCAAAATACGTAAGCATACAATAATTAACCATACGATTAATTTTTAAAAGGATACCAAGCAAATATTATACCATTAACCGTGCTTTAATACCTATAAGTACCGGTTATTTATTAAAAAGATCAAGCTGAAGTCAATTTCTTGCTCTTTGAACGAAAAAAAAGATATATAATATTAAATTATATGAATATTATTTAGATAAAATAGTTGATACATTTTTGCTAAGTTAATTATTATAAAAATTATAATTATAAATCAATACTATTGTATCTACACAACTAAATTCTCAATTTATTATCATAAATATATACTTAACAACTTATCAACCATTTTAACATAAAATTTTATATCTATCAAAAAAATACACAATTTCACACAAAAAAAAACTACCTATCTACTTAAAAAACAATTAATTTACTAATTTAAGATGATCTATCACTAAACCTTATTAGGTATTAAAAAGTGATATGTTAATTATTTTGGATACACATAATTTTTTCAAACAACTGAAATTAATATTGTAAAATTACTAAAATATTTTCACTAACATTAAATATTTATAACACACTAAAACTGCATGGGTACCAGCTTTTAGCACCCCTAATTTAACACTACAGCGATAAAACCCGTAAATGTAATTGCACTTTTTATATTATAACGCAATATACCTAGTATATTAATATTTTTATTACATTACACGACATGAATATTATTTATAAAAATTAGACACTTAGATAACTATAAGTTATTAACGAGACTATTAAAAATGTTCATACAATATTTTTTATATAAACACATTAAATTATGTGAGTGGAATATCATTAATATTATAAAGACAATCTTTTTATCTAAAACCAATTTATTTTCAATAAAATACTGATCATATAAAATAATAAGACCAAATAATTCTATCAAGATTTCAACAATAAATATAACACATTTTAAACTTGTTATTACTAACTATAATAAAAAGATTTTTTCAAGACTTTTTTCTTACTCGAAATTTAAAATGTATATCTTAATATTATGTTTATATTTTGTTTAATCTGTTTTTTTTTAAATTTTTATGCGATACGTGGTAAACAATTAATATACATAATTTGCATGAATGCATGATACACTTACGTTTTTATATGGCAAAATATAATAGCCTTTTTAACTATTTCAAAATAATAAAAGAAAATAACATTAGACATATAGCATTATAAACATATGTCTGCTGTGAATATCCGTTGCTACTGTCATTAAGCATAAGATTTTCGGGAGATAATAACAGTGGTCGGATGTTGACTTTGTTGGACAAACCGGTTATAGATATAGCATAAGATATCTACACACAAGACATTGAGACGAAAGACTAAAAAAAAAATTCTTTATATTATTATCGTCTTGCTGCACTGAGTCACATATCATTTATGACCTTGAACAGCAAAGAAAAAATGAATAGTCAACAATAGAGACGCTCTAATAACTTGAATTGTAACACTTGATTCATCTAGTAATGTTACATACACGCAAGATTATCATGTTATATATAATTATTCTTGTCTAAGTGAAAACGTGCTACCGTTATTTTGGTCTTTTACAGTCAATGCAATTTTACTAAGATAAAAAACATGTATCTACTAAAAACAATTAATTTTTAACAAGTATGAATATCTAGATCTAGTGAGAAATTTAATAACTACCAAAGATGTATTTCAATCAATCAATAAGTGAATTTTAAAAATAATTATTCTACACATAATGGTATTTTGAGAAAATTTAGTACTTAAAATGTAATATATATTACGCTTTTAAAATTGCAGAACACTAGTATTGACTTCTCTCTATGTATTTCAAGAAACGCGAATTCCTATTATAATAATACATTTTAAACAAAGAGTTGATATAATTATTAAATGTAAGTGTAAAAAGTTTTACATTTTACATCATATTAAAAAAAATACATTACACGTGTACAATATAATAAGTCTTATAAATTAATAATCGTATTATCATGAATACAACAGAAGAAATTAACAATGACTTTATATGCCAGCTGTCATAGTCGCCATGATGGCTATATTATATTGTACTATTATTGTTATAAGGGCATTTTAATTGATGTACTGCAGTTTCTACTGTGATTTAATAATAATACAAAATTAAAAATTAAAACTAGACATACCTAATACAAGTATATTTAATAATTTTACAAATCAACATAAAATACATATATTAAAATACATTATCATACATTATTAAAATTGAGTTTTATATTATTTTTACAATATTATTCTACAACGACTATTATAAAAATCATGATTTTTGTTAGTTATTCCGTATTCGTATTATTAAAATTAGGTTTATTTTACCAAAAATAAAATATATAAATACATTTTATTTAAAAGGCAGATAAAAAACAGATCTGTTTAAAACAATAAAATATTAATGCATTTACGTTATATTATCAAATAAATCAAAATGCCTTTGAATTCTAAAAATTAAACGTTAAAGATAATTACTTTTATAAAAAAAAATTAAATAAATAATGCAAAATGTACAAAAATTATTAAATTAAATAATGAAAGAGTTCTAATTGACATTATTATGCATTATTATAATTTGACTAACTGATTATTTAAATTAGTAAAAAAAAAATCATAATTACTCATTAATGTTTTAAAATGTATTGTAGTTGTAACAATATTTTGGACATTACTAAATAAAAAATGATCGATGGATATTTTTTGTAAAGAAGAAAACGTGGTATAATTTATTAAACGTTAGTCACACTATTATTATACTACACAACTACAAATATAACAAATATACATCAAATATCATTTGATTAATATCACTATTATATGTTTTTAGAAGGTTCGTGCTAATTTCTAAAATAATGAAATCACTTTGAATGAATTAAGAATGCACGAATTAAACCCAATGGGGGTTGAAATTTGTTACACAATAAGTCACGAAATCACGTTACCTCCTTTTAACTTACCCAACAAAATTGTTATTTTTCTGATTGTTATCATAATTTAATATGCATAGGATGATCGTTTTAAAAGTTTGTCTGAATCTGGGCAGTACCTTCCGATATAGATTTTTGTTATTTATTTTTAAATTCTCTAATTAATTATGTAATTAAGTGCATATATTATTACATTTGAAAAACACTCAATCAAATACAATATAAATGAGACAATACCTTAAGTTATAATATATATATTTGTTTTCTTCTAAACGTAAGAAAGTATTCATTAAAAAATAACAGTGTAATTTAAAAATAAGTCATATAAAACAACAATTTATTATTTATAAACGATACCTACATGTATAATTAAAATAATGCGGGTTAATGGTTTAAAAATATTATGAAATTAAATATTCAATGTTAAGATTGTAACCATTTTACAAAAACTTATATATAAGTTTTATAAAAATATTAATCCCATCAGATAACTTTTGCTTCATATATGCTTTAGAGCGTGTAAAATAGATGGAGAAAAACGCTATAAATCAAACGTGTTTCAGATTTTCTTTAATGATAAACCACCCTAAAGTTATAGAATGAACTGAATTTGTCCCACGTGACCTAGAAAGAATCGCTGAAACAATAAATAAAAGTAATATGGTTTTAGACTACGTTGCGTTGAGTTTTAGGTGGATAAATGGCCTATAAAGAGTATATTATGACCTATCCTTATCGTATAATTTCTCGAACCCTTCTCAAAGTATATAAAATAATCGTTTATACAATTTTATAAATCTAAAATTGCTCACATATTCAGAAAACACTCAAATTCTCAAAACTTTTGTACTTTATCACACATATTATACATACCCATACTGCTTTTATGCAACGTTTAAGTAAATTATAAATATTTTAAGTCCCTATTCTTAGCAAGAGTTCAATCATAAAATACCTACTATGTAAATATAAAATTTTTAATGTAAAATATAAATTATAAAATAAGATTCATTAAATATAACTATTTAAGAATAATATTATTGAAAAGAAAGACGATTATGATCATACATTTTGTAACAATAATTTTAAGTTAGTTTTCAATTATTAATTTGAGATTTATTTTTTACTGCTTACTATTTCAAAATGAAAAATCCATTTTATTCGTAAGCTCTATACGATTAGCGTCAAAGATCGGGTAACCAATCCTTGAGAGAGCCAAAAGACTAACCAGGGAAAAGACCGAGTGACGATGAAAAATGACCCTTAGAGATGACCCCTCTACCTATCCTTTTCGACATGTTTCCTGCCATAAATGGTTTTAATTTCGTATCAAGAACGTATACTTGTTGGTCTCTGGGGAAATACTGTGTGTCTATCTTACCATCACTCCCTTCGTTCTCAGAAAAACCCCAGAATGATTTCCCTTCTGGTTTTCAACAACCCCCCAAAATGTGGCCAATGCCTCAGAAAGTTCAGGTAGGTCTTTTTATATTAAAACAAGAAGACATTTTTTTAGTGCTGTTCACGCATCACTGATAAAGGTTGGAAAACTAGCATCAATTCACCGTGACTATAAACAAAACGAGGGCGCAATGATATTTCCAACTCAAAGGGAAGGCCGGCCTTTCAGTGCATAAAAACTAACTCGCAACAAAAGCAAGACGTTTGACGATGGGGAACTATATTACCTATATAATGACGCGTACATTTACCAGTGGTTTTACAACATAACGATATGCTACACTATACGTATATAAACCAACTGAACTAACAAAGTTTAACCCGTATAAATAAGCGACTTTAATGAGTATATTCATCATATTGTAAAAATGTAATTGTTTTTTTCATGAGAAATCTACATGGTGCGTTATAATATATACCTACATACACGTAATTTGATCGGAAATGTTCACATTAACATCATCTTTAGCATGGAGATAAAGTTATAAATTAAGGTAAATACAAAAATAATTATTAAAAATTTAAAAATATTATAATTTCCTCAATTATAAATATTTGTATACACTAATTCAAATTCATCTGCTAACTAATAAGTATTATAGATACTATTCTGTTTAGTTATGTTAAATTAAAACATTAGGTAATAAAATAATATTTATTTTCTTCGGTTGCCCACACTTATAATATATTGATTTGTATAAATCAAATCAACAAATAAAATTATAAATCTAATAAAATTCCTATTTTAATGCTAAAATTGTCTTAAAATATAAGTATATGAATAAATTTTATCAATTACAAATAATTTGTATCCTTCCAAATAATTAAAAATAAAATATTAGGTATAAATAGATTTCGAAATATTTAAAGGTATCAATAACTATAATAATTACATAAAAATAGCAAATAATAGGTACATAATTTTATGATTATTAATTATCCTTATCTTTTAACTAAATACTTACAAGAAATAATATTACCAGTTAATCGATAAAAATATGGAAAAAATTGATTTTTCAATAAATGTGTCGATTTCGATATAAAATAAAATATAAATAGTTTAATCCTGGAAAACATTAATCTTAAAAAGAATTTCTTAAACTAGATAAATTTACATTTATTTAAAATCAATTACCATTTGATAAAAATTATATATTATATTTGTTATATACATTGATATTGTAGACGAAACCGGACATATGAGCAAATAAAACAAACACAAACATTATTTATGAGAAATTGAAACGGACTTGGCAATGTCTACAGGCATTCCGCAGACTGCCGGCACGGAAATAGTGCATCCATACATAACATAAATATTTTGGCTTATCCAGAAATTTAATTGGCAAACAATGTCAATACGACGACAGATGTATCGTCTATTCTTTTCATGAATACTGCTAAAATAAATAAATTGACAGGCACATAAATGCGTATTGTAGGACTTAAGCCTTTTATGACACATGGGACTGAATACAGAATGAAAGGGATGGAACGATAATTATTGTTTGAATATAATGCATAAGGTATTAGTAGTTTAGTTGTCCAACAGACATTTTTTCCGATAACATCACAAGAAACACAAAATACGGTTCTTCTCCAAGGACAAATGAATGATTTTATGGTACACTATATTTATCCGTTAAAATAATGGAGGGTGAATGGTTCCTTTCCCACACGCGTGCATTTTGAATAGAACACGTGTACAAATCAAGAATGATACGAGACACATTTCAAGAAATAAAAGCATTATTTAACAGTGACCAAAGGATAGAAGGATAAACTCAAACCCTTATAGTGATAATGAATAACAGAAATAATCTAACTGTAAACCAATGGGTTTTTGAATTTTAAATCAAATCGTTTATTTAAATAAAATGTCAGATAAACAAAATATTAGATACAGCTAAATAATATTACACTGTACCAAGAAAATAAAAGAAACTATACATAATTTTAACAATGGATATTGTAAAAAGAAAAAAAAATTATAAATAAATATTTTACGTTATATATTATTATATACATGTACGTGTATGTTGTTAAACGAAAGAAAAATGTTTATCTTTATACAGTAATGTAAGAATATAAAAGCACGTATGGATAATAATATAAATGTAAGACGTAAAATAGTACCTTGCTGTTATATAATGATAATAATACCCAATTTAAAAAAAAAAAATAAAACCGTGTGAAATAATATTTTTAAATCAAGAAAATAAAATAAATGTAGAGAAAGAAGATAGTCATTCATCAAAAGTTGAAAAGTGTGGTGGTAGTTTAAAACAACGAAGAGTCTGCGTGGGACTTGAATAGTATGTGTATATCAACAAGACCGATCGTTAAGTAACGATATAACCAGTTTTACTATTATATCTACAGAGTGCGACAAAAGTCAAACCCACAGGCAATGACCCGACCAGTCATGACCCACATTAGAGAATGGAAATAAAGAAAACTTGCAATCATCGCGAGCATAACAAATGAGTATTCGACTCGCGCGGTATACACCACACACGACTTAATATTTGACGTGGTATTATAATACCTCTAATCTTAAATTATTGTGTACATGTAGATATAATTCGATTATGGTCCCGAAGCGACACGGCGTGGGCATCTCATTTCAGTACAACAAAAATGAAAATATTTTTTGTAGTCCTTGGTTCACAGAAGCACATGCGTTGTTATTAGAAAACTGATATATACTATAAAAAAATAATATCATTGAAAAATACGCAGTGTATTAAAAAAATAATTTTTTCCACGCATATATACACGCTACGCTTCGAGATTCCGGATATCCTCTACGTGTTAGTTGACCGGAACCCCCCTTTAAAAAATTGTTTGGAAAAAAGAAATATTTAAATAACCAACTAGGTAAGTAAGACGTGAAAAAATTGTTTACCTACCTATGCAATATATTTATTCTTGTTACCATCAGTACGTTAGTTACAGGCACGAAAAACACATTGCATAAATATAATCATAACTAACAGTACCTACTTATCCAAATAAGTTTCAACAAGAATTTCAGTATTGAACTAATATTAATATAATTTAAAAATTGATAAATTAACTGTATTTTACTATATTTTCATAATATAAGCGAAAAATAAATCTTAAAACCATAATTTGCAGTGCACATTAATTTTAATAGAATTGCACAAACAATTTTTTTTTTACTCCGATATGATCGATTACATTTTAACATGTATAACACGTATTTAAACACGAATAGATCTATATGAAGGTATAGGTTAGGTATAGGTTAGGTATAGGTTAGGTATAGGTTAGGAATTTTTAGCATAGTTAGCATACAATAAATATATATATATATAACCCCAACATCCCGTTTAACTATAGTTCAAAATAAAATATTTAAAATGTCAAGTATACAAAGATAATAATTATCTGATAAGTGTACTAAATAATTCGTTATAGTGTTTTACTGAAAAAATTATATCTCTAATATAGGTAGAGGAAATATCAATTTTTTTTAAATTTAATAAAACATTTACATAATATTAAATAATTTATATATTCGACTAAGTTTAGAACAGTTTAAAAATGCATATACTTTTTTTATATTTCAAACCTACTTAAACAAAATATATTAAAATTTTAAAATAAAAATAATTTATTTCAAAATTATGATAAATTGTTGATACAACAATTACAGTAGTTGTATTCTTTAAAGCTAATAATTTTAAATTTTCGTGACAATTTAAAGTAAAATAATAACAAGGATTGTTACAACATAAAAAATCCCTACAAAAAGTGTATTTATGGATTTTGAAAACGAAAACCATAAATAATAATATTTACAGTACATAATACATAAAACCAATTTACCTAAAAGAAGCTATACTTATACAAAATAATACAAAATACAAATACTTAATTTTTTAAATCAATCTTTGAGAATCATGAAATAACTTCCTACAGTTATCTTAATAATAAAAATCAATTTATAATTTACATATATGAACTGTATAAGATCCCTAAAAAGAGTAATACCGTTTACCTAATATTACTAAGGTTCGTATCTATAGTATTCTCAAAATGGAAAACGTGAGATAACTGGAGAAAAAATTTAGTTGAACACATACAATAATAGATTTTAACTGTATGGTATTATTTCGCAAACAAATTTATATTGTTTTATGTGTTTATTCTTTTTTTAAATGTCATTATTTCCACACGAACATTTTAAAAATTAATTTAATTTATTATCTAATTTGGAACAAGTATTGATAAAATGTCTATGACCTCGAAAACCAAACATACCTACTTTAGTACATAAATGCATTTCTCATAAACATTTACTAACAGTAAATATTTTTAGACAAACATATTTTGTTATATTCATTACTCAATAATAGCAGAGAATTGAGAAATAAAAATAAATACATTTATTTAAATATAAAAATACAATCCCTCTATTTTACTATTTTAAGAAAATTTCTCAATCTCCCCACAAGCTAAGGGTCACTACTACTGGGTGAGGGTGACTTCTTAACCACACATATCATGTTCTTTTTTTACTATGTTCACATATATATACTTACTGTACTAATCCAATATAGATAGTAAATTTCATTTAAAAAATGAAAAAAATCCATATACCAATACAATTTTACTTATTATTACATACAAATTACAAATATTCAGAGAATCAGGATTCTATATAAACAGACACTTGTTTTTAAAAAGTTCACACGTAAAATACGTACAAATCCAAAACATTTTTGCCAACGAAAAAATGATTACAATATTTATTGATTTCATAAATAAGAAGATAGGTATATTAGATATATTTAAGTAATGCATAGTTATTACTTGACCATTAAGAAGCTATGAATTTCAAATTAGCCGAACAAATAACACAGTTTGACATCATAAATAATTGTGTAATACAATAACCAGCTTTTTTTTTTTAAGCATAAACAGCGACTTTAAATCTTCAAATTTATATTATTATAATACAATTATATATAATAAACATTTTCCTAATATTTTTCTATGTAAAGACACTTACCACTATTATTAAAGTATAATAACGTATGACGTATTCATCTATAAATTATGTTCATCATAAACATAACTTTAGTTATATTTTTTGTCTAAACACAATTTCACATAAAATTTGATAATATAAATATTCACAGTAAAAACTACCTATAAATTATATCTTAATGATATTTTAAAATAAAATTTAGGACATAATATAATACACAATTTTCAAATTTTGCTTTTTGAATACTATGCTAACGCTAAGGCATAAACCAACATGAGAAAATAACATTCTAGGTACTGATAACATCAAATATTGATAGGAACTATTATACCATTCAAAGCATAAGATAATATGATCCTCGATATGAGCCATTATAATATCTTCAACATATTAAACAATATATTTATATATCTATTCCTTCACATTAACATAAACGTTAAAACCTGTTTTTACCTTCTAGACATTAAGTACATTGTTTTTGTAAAATATTATTTATTTTATTTTATTTACAGAGTCTAAAAATTTCCCACGAAAAAAATCTACTTATTAAAACCAACGAAAGTGTATCCAATCGATACATGTGTGCTTTGTGCGTAAATCAAAATGAAAATCTAGATAGGATGAGATGGATTCAAAAAGACGCACTTCGTGGGAGCCGCCCGGTGCCATCACGACTGGACAGAGGAATAGGAAACGTGAGAGTCACCGAGAGAAAAAAATACACAGTCGAGTGTATTGTGTAAAGCCCAGTCACGATACGATAAAAATTGTGAGGCTGTTTCACGGCTTATCGTTGAAAAAACCGTGTACATTAATTCTGAACGATATAATAATATAGTAATAATATATTATAATGTTTATTGTTAACACAAAACCATTTCGAAAATAAAATTGTACACAGCAAATTTATAATATTTATGACAGTCGATACATGATAAAATTACGCACCATAACTTGTTGTTTATATATATTGGACGTAACAAACGATTAATACAAGAATATTATTTGATAAAATACTAAGAATAGTCATAATAATTAAGTATTAGTATATTATAGTTGGAACTAAAATAATATTAAGATTAATACCGTTTACTACGCAGTTTTAGTAAAACAAAATACTCCGAACTTAAAAATGTTATTGGCTTAAAGATCAGTTGTATACATATAATGTACAATATTAAAAAATAAATACATCGTCATTGTAATGACTTAAAAACTAAAAATAAAGTACAGAATTACTTTTACTTTGTCATTATATTGGTATAAATGCATAATAGAATTAAATTTTGTTTAGTTATTAGGTCCTTATTGAAGAATGGCGCCAACGGCTGAGGAAAAAAGCAATATAGTGCGGATGCCGGAAGAGCATAGTAGACTAACAGACAACCTAAGAAAATACAGAAGTCGACAAACACTTACTCAGATTTTCAAAATCTAATAATAAACATTATAAAATGTACAGTTTTTAAAAATTTTAATTTCAATAAAATAATAACAACTTTTTTTTTACAAACTTAAAAAAGAAATATAGATATCACCTAATTGCTAAGAGTTATTACAATTTGTAAGAAAAAAACATTTCCATATTAAAAATACACAAGAATATTCAACCATCAACAGGCGAGAGAAACTTTTCAATGATAGAAGTTATAACAGGGTAGAAGATATTCGAATGAATATTCACTAAATTAAATTAGACCGAATAATCTATTCAATAATCCATTGAAATGATAGGTAGGTGTACCTGTCTATTCATATATGACCATCCATTTTCTATAAGACATTCAATTGACGTGAAAAACGGGTGTCTGACATCGAAATGATTGTTATTCAGGAAGTTTCATTATTTAAATTTAAAAACATTGATTTTTAACACAATAATAAAAAAGTAACACATACTTTTAATGCGCACACCTATCACAATAATAAATTTATTTAAAATTAAAAATATTAAATAATTTTATTACATTCTATTTATTATACTTATAAGTTATAATCTATATAAACTATAAAGTATGTACTTCGATTTAAGACAATGTTATATCTACTAACTAAAATATTACATTGCCTACTTAACTACATTATTACCTCATCAGTTATTTGATAATTACACAATTAAGTATACATAAAACGAAATAAATGTTTGTTTTTAGTTTTCAATTAATTTAACGCAAAGAGAATAAGTTGTGTCTTAACATTTGTTAACTAGCTGAATAAAATGTAAATTTTTGATACAGTTTAAGAAACAAATACCTCAACAAATCCCTTTTAAACACATTTAGTAGAATAAGTTTAATTAAACACCTAATACAATTAAATAAACCAACTTATTGGTATGTATTTACATTATTTACCTGATCATTTATTTTTTTTAAATAACGTGCATTTGTCTGACAGAAACACTATTTTTAGCTTAGACTTGCACATAATTAAAACAATCCTCACATTATTTTGTGCCAATTGTATTTTTTATTCCATAGGTATAAATTGTTTGAGTTACTTTCAAAAAGACAATTAAAAAACGTATTATCACGTCATTTAACACGAAACTTGAAATTTTACGAAGACAATATTATAATATATGTGTATCTTTTGGTAGTAAACTTGTAATCGTATATAAATCTTACATACGTATT